>NW_021319444.1:133563-177870 GCF_001605985.2 Dendrobium catenatum
CTTGATTTGGACTCATTTGGGCTCGGATTGAGTCGATTTTGGTGTCGTTGGGTTTGTGTTTCCGAGACGCTCAGTTCGACTATAAGTTTGGTGAAATCGGAATTTAGATGGTCTCCAATTTAATTTTTGAAGCTTACAACTCAATTTTTCTTTGAGATTCGTGCCTGATCAAGATAATTTTTTACTGATATATCAAGTTTTAATATAAAAAAATTGAATATATGATGATAAAAAATGTATAATTGAGAGCATATATTCTCTTCATGGGCTTAATTTATAATTTACTAATGAGTTTTTATTAAAGATTTGAATTATTTTCTATTTTCCGAGTTGATTAAATTTTTTTTTAATGGGCTTAATATGAAAATGAGCTAATGAGACAGTCGAGGCCCATACCCGTAAGGTCTTTACTGTAGCTTCCAAGTATCTACAATTGAGTAGAATAATGAGGCCCAAAAATAAAAGCAACTATAGAATGCCAAAATTAGATAAATGAATGAGAAGGAAGATTTTAAAAAATTTGAACAAAAGCCACAACTCAAAATAATGGTTTTATAAATAATAAAGTAAAACAATTAATAATTCTTGATATAAAAAATCATAATAATCAAGTTAAAAAAGGGTGGCTGCAGTATGACCAACTAAAGTTTCATTTTGTACGAAAATTTTTAGTCCAATAAATTTTTTATCAAGAACAACTTTAGACAAATTTTTGAAAATAATAAAACATATGCAAACGAAACATAAGTATAATTCAATAAAAATCTTACCCTCATAAAATTTAGAATTGATATATCAGTCAAAAAATTATCTTGATCGGGCACGAATCTCAAGGCAAAAATTAAATCGGAAACTTCAAAAATTAAATATGGGATCATCTGAACTCCAATTTCAGTAAACTTATAGTCGAACTGAGCGTCTCGGAAATACAAACCCAACGACACCAAATTCAACTCAATCCGAACCCAAATGAGTCCAAATCAAGGACTCGAAGTGCAGTTGGAAGGTTCGAATCACAGTTTCCAAACATTACATGATTATAGTCGAATCGAGCGGCTCGACGAGACAACTCCAACGAGCCTAAGATCGCCAAATTCCGACACCATTAAGATCTTTAAATGTCTGACGAATGGTCCATAATCAAGGGATTCAATATCGACCGTCCATTGAACCACTCCACATTTTCCCATGATCTCTCACAAATTTACGGGCCATGCCAATTCAGAAAATCTTTAAACAGACCCCTCATTTCTCTTGAAAGGGACCAAAGAATGAAGAGAAGAAGGAAGAAGGGAAGGAAGAGAAGGAAGAAGCTCCTCCTCGACCACCGCTGGACTTCCGCTGGACCACTGTCGACCAACCGCCGGAGTGTCTTTGGGCCATCTCCAGACCTTCGCCGGATCACCACTTGAGGCCATCACCTCCGCCGGACCACTGCATGATGTCGTTGCTCCGCCGGACAATCATCTGAGGCCCAGACTTCAGTCAAACCACCACTATAAGCCCTCACCTCTGCCGGACCACCGCCTAACGTCGTTGCTCCGCTGGACCGCCACCTGAGGCCCAGACATTTGTCGAACCACCACTTGAGGTCCTCACCTCCGCCGGACCACCGCCTGACATTGTTGCTCCGCCGGACCACCACTTGAGGCCCTCACCCCCGCCGGACCACCGCCTGATATCGTTGCTCCACTGGACCACTACTTGAGTCCCTCACCTCCACTGGACCACCGCCTGACGTCGTTGCTCCGTCGTACCACCTCCCGAGGCTCTCTCCTTCGCCGGACCACCACTTGAGGCCCCACCTTAGCCGAACTACCTCCTGACGTCGTTGCTCCGCTGGACCACCACTTGAGGCCCAGAATTTCGTCATACCACCACTTGAGGCCCTATGCTCCACCTAGCCCCCACTTGAGGCCCTGTACTCCACCAGGCCACCACCTAAGGCCAGGACTTCCATCGGACTACCGTCCGACGTCGTTGCTCCACCGGACCACCACCCGAAGCACGAACTTCCATTGAACCACCACCTGAGACCTGGACTTCCACCGACCACCATCTGATGCCCGGACTGTCGTCGAACAACCACCCGAGGCTCGGACTTTTACCGGACCATCACCTATAGCCCGAACTTCTGTTAGGACAACACCTGATGCCCTGAGTTCTACCAGAGTACCACACTACTACTACGGTCTTTCGGAACCCTGTCTCTTGCATATTATGGTCCTTTTGACCTCCATCACCAAACAACGATCTTTCTGACCCTGGTCTCTTGCCTATTATGGTCTTTCTGACCTCTATCCCATCAATTATGGTCCTGCCAACCAAATAAACATGTCTATGTAACTCCCACCATGTAATGTGCTCTATATGATGTATATTTGTGGCATCAAGCCAATGCATATCCTAAAGAAGGGACTCATTTGTAATCGACTACAAATACTAGTGGATTCATTTAAACTGGGCTAGGCCTCATGGTTTTTCTCCCTTTTAAGGGGTTTCCACGTAAAAATAATAGTGTCTCTTATGAATGTTACATCCTCTCTCTTATCTGTTTGTGTGTTGGGGACCGCGTAAATTTGTAGTATTGTCGTGACTACAAATACTAGTGGATTCAATTAAACCCTAAAATAAGAACTACTTTGATTTTGATCCAATTATAAATGATAACTCAAAGTGATTGGCTACTTTAGCGCAATTTTTCTTTATGTTTTCATAAAAGATTATAAATCATCTCAATAACCATTATAGATGAGATTTACTATGACAAAAGATCAAATTTACATTCTAAATTATTCATGCAACTTATTTTGTTCCAGATCATAGGAGAAGTTTGAGATAGTTGTCTTTTATCTTTATATGATGTGAAGTACACACCTTTTATTAAACACATTACGTGAAATATTTGAGATAATATGTATATATTATGATGTAATTGATCATCACATTTAATAAAAAAATTAAAAAAAGTAAAAGAATTTAATAAACTAAAATATATTGTTTAAAATTTAATTAAAACAATTTTTTTTTAAAGAATCAGCTGGTTTTTCTAACTCAGATCAGTTCACTGGTTGAACAACCAATTTTTGCATGTTCAATTCAATTTTGATATGAAGTTGATTTTGCAAGCTGGATCGGACCGGCCATCTGATCAATTTGTGATTGAATCGGCCGATCCAATCTGATTTTTAAAACAATGAATTTAATACATGAGAATATTGTTTTCTTTTATTAAATTTTTAATAATTTTAATTTCATCGTTATTTATATTATGATATTGTTGCGGGCTAGAATATATATGATAGTAGAATTAGATTTTTTTTGTCTCAGCATTGTATGGATAGCCAGCACACAAATAGAAGAGAAATAAAACATCAAGATTTTTATGTGTAAATCCTGGAAAGGGAAAAATCACGAGGCCATACCTAGTTGAAAAGAATTATACTAGTATTTGCTTGAGTTACAAGAGGTTGATTCGTCCTTAAAATTTAGGACGATCATATTACAATAATCAACTCCCGGGTTGAAATTTAGTTACAAACGAGAAATTGAAATTCAATGATGTTGGGTCGTCGGACATAATCCCAGAGTCACTTGGAGATCAGACAGAATTCCAGCGTCACTTGGAGATCAGGTGTAATTCTTGCGTTACTTGAAAGTCGGGTGGAACTCCGACGTCACTTGAAAGTCAAACAGAACTCCGATGTCACTTGAAAGTCGGGTGAAATTTCGACGTCACTTAAAAGTCGAGCGGAACTTCGACGATGGTCGAGGAGAAGCTTCTTCCCTCATTCATTTCTTGTTTTCTCTTCTTCTTGCTTGGTTCTTCCACTCTTTTCAAGAGGAAAAGATGTTCTATTTATAGAATTCTTGAGTGACATGACTTGTAAATAAGTGGAAGACCAATGATAAATTGGGAGTGATTCGGATGGACGTTCGATATTGATTCCTGCGATCATGCACCGTTCAATGGACGTTTGACTATCTTAATGATATTAGAATTTGATGATCTTAGGCTTGTTGGATTCGTCTCGTCGAGCCTCTCGATTCAACTATAAGCATTTCACGATTGGAGACCGTTTGGTAACCCAAAATTATGGTTTGATCCTTCTAAAAGTGCTTCTGGTTTTTTGATTTGGACTCATTTGGGCTCGAATTGGGTTGATTTTGGTGTCGTTGGGTTCGTGTTTCCAAGACGCTTGGTTCAATTGTAAGTTTGCATAAATCAGAATTAGGATGGTCTCAATTTTAATTCTTGAAGCTTCCAACTTAATTTTGCTTCAAAATTCATGACAATCAAGATAATTTTTTTATGATATATCAAATATAAATTTATTTCATAAGTACATATGGTCATCTAAAAGTAACCGAATCCACCCATAGATCTGATTCTATTGTCTAATTGGAAGACCGCACTTACAGCATATCAAATGTCGCATCAACGGGTCCACTTATCACGCCTGATCACATCTCGACCGCTCATTCAGCTAAGTATCCTATAACTACTGCTGTTCGTCAACTAACAGCGAACAGCTTTCCTCCCCCCAAAAAAGGGTCTCGTCGTTACAACTGGCACTGCAAATCATCCTATTATGACACGTCATCTTTTATAGTTGGAGGAACCACTTGGGCCCGCCACGTAAAGCCCTTCTGGGTATATTCGCAGCCTTGCGTCGAGATCCGGCCGCAATTCCTAATCCTGGTTCTCGCCCAAGCAGCCCACGTGGACAGTTGGCACGGCCTGATTGTCTAATTTTTAATAATAAATAATCAGAAAAGGCTCCCTTTTCTGGCTACCTGATTATTTATTTCCAGAAAAGGCTCCCCACTCTCTAGTCGTCTACCCTCGCGTCCATTTCTCTTCATTCATCCACTAGGACCACTACCGGCGAAGGTTCGTCGTTGATCGGAAACCCTAGTTCTGCAATTTCCGATAGAAATTTTTAGTTCTAGAGGAAATCTCTACGACCGCTTCTAATAAGATTGATTGATTAGTCTTGCGATGGGGAAGGATGCCAACCAGAACGTTGTCGGAATCGACGGCGAAGGAGGAAGCGACGAGGATCGGATAATCGATTGGGAGGATGGGCTGCCAAGTGGAGATGATCTCACTCCTCTTTCTTTGCCTCTGGTTCCGCCGGCGCTCGCATCGGCCTTCAGTATCCCCCCTGCTGAACTTAAAACCATGCTCGAAGTTCATAGAGCTAGTCAACACACCATCTCCAGTCTCTCGGTCCGCCGTAAACCCTCCGCTTCTTCTCCTCTAAATGGATCGCTGAAGCCCTTAGCATCCGGTGGTGCAGCTGATGATGGAAACTGCTTCATGGTTCTCGAAGCTGAAGATCCGGAGGAATCTCCTCTTTCGGAAACCTCGGGAAGGCTGCCGGAACTTGGACCCGAGGAGGCTGTTGATTCGTCTGCCCTACATGGGGAAAATTCCGTGGACGACCAGCGGGCTCTGAAACGACCGCGGCTGGTCTGGACGCCGCAGCTTCACAAGAGGTTTGTGGACGTGATCGCCCATCTGGGCATCAAGAACGCGGTCCCCAAAACCATTATGCAATTGATGAACGTGGATGGGTTAACTAGGGAGAACGTTGCGAGCCACCTCCAGAAGTACAGACTCTACCTCAAGCGGATGCAGGGGTTTTCTAATGAGGGCCCTTCTTCCTCGGATCATGTCTTTGCATCTACTACCGTGCAGCAAAACCTACAGGAGCTGCAGCAGCAGCCGCGGCCGCCGTCAATGCCTATGCCTTACAACGTGCCGACGATGATCCCAATGCCAATCTACGCCATTCCACATCATCCGTCCCATGGTGTGGTTCCGTTAAATAATCATCAGGGAGGCATGTCATGCCATGGATTTGATGCTCATAATCCTTATGGGGCGAATAATTGGGCAGGTGATTTCAATTTTGGGTCGATTGTTTCTTATCGTTATGTTTCGCGCAATTATAAATAAAGGGGGATTTACCTACATACTATTTTATTTTATGCTAGTTATATATCTTACATCTAAAACTTTAACATCACATTCCTACCACTTATATAAAATTACACCCATACAATCCTATAAACTTTAATATTTCATTCCATGCACCCATATCTATAATCTCTCCTGGTTTCCTGATCATCGATCTTGTTATTAATCTCAAAGCCTTCTATCGCGGATCTCTAATCTCACTGTTGATCTTGTTGGTGAACTGCAAGAAGCATTCTAGCTTGCCCTATACGAGAATCGCTTGCACATCCTAAGCTGGCTTGCTTGTGATCAGTCACAACCCAACCATTGGTATTAATAGCGAATTTGCTCACTATACGACTCCCGATTTCTTAGGTGAATAACACTAGATAGTTCTCTACTTGAAGCTTCTTCTATTTTCAACCATTCTTGGCTCTAATTTTAGTAATTCCATATCTCTAAAAAGATCATATCTCTCTGTTGTGAGGAATGTTCATATCTTGCGAAATATAACAAACACAGCCACTAATAATTTGGATATTTTTGGTGTTTAACTCTTAAATAAAAATTATTCTACATAAAATTTTAATTTTGATTCTTTGTTATGGGAAAAAAGTTATGGGATCATGTTGATGGAAGTGATCATATTCTCTCTAAATCTCCAAAATTGGATCAATGGCAAAATGAAGTGTCAAACGTCATGACTTGGACCTTAGGATTTGTTGATCATGCTATTTTTCCTTATTTGAGGCCATATAAAACAAAAAGAATATATAAGAATATTTCTAAAAAGTTTACAATGAAGATAGTATACCAAACGTAAGGAGGCTTCTCAATTAAGGATTATTTTTGGGCTTCAAAACTTTTAATTAGAATTAGCTGATATGATATAATCTATGCAAAAGTACCTTATGAATGTAATTTTTTTATTCAAGAGGTTCTTGAACAAAGCAAATGACTTCAATTAATGATAAAACTTCATCTTGAATTTGAGCTGGTTCGTTCCAATTTGACGAATCATGACACTTCATCTTTGGTGGTGTGCTTTAGAGACTTATTTGTTGGAAGCATAGGCTTGCGATGCAAATTATATTTCAAATTCAATCATACAAGATTGATGTTGCATATGCAGCTCATGTGAAGAATAAAAAGGCATGCATTGATACAATGTTACACTTGCAAGAATTTCGTACATGTTCATGCTAATTGTGCAAATAAGGTTTAGCATATATCATGAGAAGTTGGGCATGTGATCAAGGTATATTGAAAACATTAGCATAATCGATAATCAAATTTAACATAAGTAATCACTATAATATTTAGGTTGTAGGTTTAGAAGCCCTTAGACAAATCTGATGTTACCCTTGAGATAGTTCAATTGATGATAATTAAATCTTTAATTACTTTAGGGCTTCTAAGTATGAATGCGCTACTCTCTTCATATTGGTTTGTGGATTCTAGTGCTTTTAATTAATGACTGACACTACATCTGTTTGATAATATTTGACCATGGCATGGATCATTTATTCATGTTGCTAATGATAATCAATTATCTATCAAAACTATTGGGCATGTTAATCATGTAGTGAAAGATATTCTCATATCTCATATACTATCAACTACTATCATTTCAGTAAAAAGATTGGTTGATAATAACTTTGATGTTTGATTTTCTCGTAATGGTTGCACTCTGCAGGATCAAGAGATGAGCAAAATACTCATGAAGGAGTTTAAAGTTGGACAACTATTTTCTTTTTATCCTTCCATTTCGAAGGTGGTTTCATCATCATGTACTATGATATATCAAAATATTGATCTTTGATATAACATATTAGGTCATTCAATTACTATTATTATATCTCATTTAATAAATTTTAGTTTATTAGAAAAATAATAATTATTTTACTTCTCCTATTTCATCTAACACCTCTAACTTGCAAATTAGAGAAGAGCAAAAGTTTTTCTTTTCTATCACGTGGTAGTTATGTTGAAAAGTATTTTTATTTGATTCATATTGATGTATGTGGTATCCATTATGTTATGTTATAGATAAATTATAAATATTTAGCAACTTTTATTAGTGATTACAACAAATGTATATGGATTTACTTTCTTCGTTAGAAATATTGATTCATAATGATGTTTGGGGCATCACTCATGTTATTTTACATAGAAATTATAAATACCTTAGAACTTTCATCAAAGATTACAATAAGATACATGGATTTTCTTTCTTCGTCAGAAATATGAAGTGTTTATGATTTTTTAAAAATTTGTTGTTTATGTTGAGGCTTAATTTTCATCACATATAAAATATTAAAATATGATTCTAAAGGTGAATTTATGTCACTTGAGTTTCATAACTTTCTTCAAATAAGAAAATTATTTTTAGAGATCATGCACTTTTACCTTTTAACAAAATGGTGTTGTCGAATGTAAAAATCGCAACCTCATGTTGTTCAAATCTTATTGCTGGAATATTCAGTTTCGCCTAAAATTTTAGTCAAAGCATTAAGCTCAACAATCTAGCTTATTAATATATTATCCTCTTGTATTTTGAAATTTGACTCTTCTTTTCATCATCTCTTTTAGAAAGATCCAAACTTTAATGATTTACACATTTGGTTTGTCTATTTTATTCATTTGCTCGTATATGAATGTCATAAATTTTCAGCTCAATCTAATATTTATATTTATGGGCTAGGACATTTTTGATAAATTCTATGTGTGTTATGATCTAGGCTCCAAAAGTTTTCAAATCTCCCCACACATTTTATTCTTTGAATGTCATTTTTTTCTCTCCTATTGTTGAGCCTCTACTAGAAATTAATGTTTTGTCTAATGTCGTTGATTATAATTCTAGTCTCGAAACATTCAAACCTAAATTTGTGCATGAAAGAAAGTGTCCAACTCTATGAAATTTTGAGTCAAATCTTTCACTTGAACTTTTGCCAATTGATCCGCCACCTAAGCTTGCCCAAATTAATTAACCACTTGAGCTTCCTTTTAAGGTTTCTATCTTGGTTCATAAATATTTTTTAGAATATCTTATCCTTATAGGTATGATTTTTTCTTCACATTGGCCTTAATTCCTATTCCTTCAAGCTATTCAGAGGCTACTAGACATGATTGTTGGAAAGAAACTTTGGCTGAAGAACTTTAGGCTTTTCAGTATAATTGTACATCGGAGATTGTTTAGTATCCTCTAAATATGAAGCCCTTCAAATGCAAATAAGTTTACTCAATCAAACTTTGCTCTGATGGCACTTTGGATCGCTGTAAAGCATGGTTGGTTGTCTTTAGAAACAAGAATGAATGTATGATTGATTATAAAGAAATATTTTCTTCTGTAGCAAAGATGATCATCATATGAATGATTATCTCAATTGTTGTTTTATAATGTTGTATACTGCACTTGATGGATATTAAAAATGTCTTTCTTCATGATGATTTTAAGGAAGATATCCAAATGAAAATTTCAAGAGCCGTATGTCTCTACTCCTATGACAATATGTAAACTAAAGTGTTCCCTATATGGTTTGAAATAGCCTCTCTATGCATGATTTGATAAATTTCCGTTTATTTTACTCCACCTTTTTTTTACACTAAACAAGTATGATTCTTCATTATTACTTTGTATAACATCTAATGGAATTGCCATTCTATAGGTTTAGATGAATGGGACATATTTGGCTATAATTAATTATCTTCAACAACATCCTTAAGTCACGTTTTATATGAAAAATCTCAGGGCCTCACTTACTTCTTAGGTTTGAAAGTACACACGGATTCTTTTCGTACTATCTTAAACCAACATAAATATACACATGATTTGATTACTTAGTGGGTCTTCAAAATGCTTCTCCTAAGAATGCTCCATTAGAAGTAAAACCAAAGTATCCTAGTGAGGAAGGTGATATTTTTTTTAATCTCTGCATAACGATAATTGGTAGGTAATCTAAGCTATTTGACCATTACTTGACTATATATTTCCTTCACAATCTAGCAAGTAAGTCAATACATGTAGAATTTGTCACTTACATTTGACTACCATCGGAGTAGTAGTTTATTCTTTCCCTATAGTCACATGGTGGGATATAGTGATGCGGATTGGACAGGGTGTTCTGATACTTGGCAATTAGTTTCATGTGGTATATGTTTCTTGGTGACTCATTGCTCTCATGGAAGAGTTAAGTAATAACTTAGTGTGGACTGTTTTTCTAACTTGATTTTTCTCAAGAAAGTCTCACTATTCTACATGTTGACAATACGACTACCATCCACATTGTTGTCAATCAGGTATGTCATGAGAGGATCAAGCATATTGAAGATGATTGTTACTCAATTCGGGAAGGCTTCTCTACTCATTATTTTTCCTCCTCACATCTTCACAAACCTTCAAGTGGCAAACATTTACGAAGACATTGACTAGATTAAAAACATCAATTTCTTGTAAGCAAGCTGATACTTCTTGACCAGTAGTATCAATTTTTAGATAATACATGTATATAATTTATTGAAAATTAATCTCCACAAATTATGGTTTGCTCGGCTCTTTGCTTAGCACTTTATTGAGTTGCGTGCTCATGAATGTCACCTCGCCTTTTTGTGTACTCTTTTTTTTGTAATTAATCATATAACTAAATTTTTGCTCTTGATTTTGTATACTTCCTATTATATAATTCTCCTAAGGTTGTATAAATGTGGGCCAAAATATGGAATAAACCTCAATTGTGCTAAACTCTTATTGACATTTTGGGCCAACTAGTTTGGGAATTGGGCTGGGATTATCTTCCCAAACCACTATAGGAGCTAGGTTTACCTACTAAATTGATGTGTAACTATCAAGAAGGTCTTTTAAAGGAGCTACGCTCCAAACTTGGGCGATACTGAGGTAATGGTGATTGAGCTCTGACTGGGACTCCTTGCTTAAAGGATGGATCTAAACTGAGAGACCTCTGAGGGTCAAAGAAGAAGGCAATATGATCCTAGGAGAAAGGAGTTCTTGTTTTATAACTCTTTTGTATTGGTTGGAGCAGGAGTTCTAAGGCATTCCTTATTTGATTGGTCTGCCTATTTCTAGTCTGTAGTTCTTTCTGGCTTATTGTCCTCATCATTGTTGTCATATCAGAAGATTTTTCAACAAGGTTTAGTTTTTACTTCTTTGTCTAGATCATAAAAGAGAATTCAAATTTATGTGTTAGGTAAAAGGAGATTGCAAAATACTTCAGTGCAACATTTGCTAAAAAGATAACTAGATTGGGCATTTACGGTTTAATATAAAAGAGAACAATTTGTTTTTCTACTATGTTTTGTTTTAGATTTCTTTAAAGAATTTCTAATCTAGGTAAATGTGTTTTTGCAACAATTGGGCAGTGAAATTAGAGCCTATAAGCTCTCTAGTGACTGAGTTTGCATTCGTCTTGCAAGCTTGTGACTTAATTGACTATGCAGAGGAGATTACTAGCTCAGCAACAATGGTGACATTGTCATGTTTCCTTTAACCCAAACTTTTTGCAGTTAAAAAAGTCTTTACATTTGCCTTATGTTTTTCATTTTGTTTGATCTTTTTCCTTTATTTATTTTTTCATTATTTAAATATTTAAGTATGTTTATGACACTATAATGTCATCAGTGAAGTTGACCTACCCCGTTGAAGCATGGAGAACATGGTGGGAATTCAATAATCCGGCGACACACCCTCCAATAGTTGTCTGCTCTTTTTCTGAGTGGAGAGGACTATGATAATATAATCTTAATGGTGTGCCACTTTTTGATGCTCAGGAAGAAGATTACGTTGAAAGGTTTTGCACATTGTTAAAAGCTGTTAACGAAAGTAAAATTTCAAGTCTGCTTATGTTGATTATAGGGTACTTATTGGCTTCACTTGCATACTAAGGTTTCGTTTGGGACGGCTTTCTTACTGCTTCTTAAAATAGTTTTTTAGTATTAAAATTTTGATTTTTAACTAGAAAGTTGCTTTATGAAACAGGAAGAAAGCCGTCCCAAACGAAGCTTAAATGACAAAACCACCACCCTTCCCTTCTCCTGCGGTCATCCTTTCTAACAAATTATTGGTTTTTTAGATATGCACTTGCGAGCTTCCATTCATACTGCTCGTTCAACTTACTTTCATTTAGGGCTAGTGAACAAAACAAGTTGACAAACATGTTGAAGTTTCTTGCTTTCAAATTAGATTAACATACATGAAAACTGCAACTACTTATCCATGCGTCGGATATCCTTCAGAGTGTCATTTTTAAATTATTTTATGGTCAAGGAAAGGGCAACATTACCCTTTGAAACGCACCAATTTTTGCATTCCATCGTTATTTAACTTATTTTCTTGACCCCATTCAAGCCAAGTGGAAATTCAATTATGGTCATCGAACGTCAAAATGGATTCAACTTTTTGCATGTCAACAAGTTTTCCGATTCATCCGAATGGAAGATACAGGTAAGTTTCCTCTCAATCCTAGCCGATGATCTTCCTCTAAGGTTTAGTCTTCAACCATAAGATCTTGGATGGTGCTCGAAGATATTATTGATATGCGCAGATATCTATGTGCTAAGAGTGCATAAGGGCTTACACTTACACTTAGGCTTCATTTGGGATGGTTTTCTTACTGCTTTTAAAAGTAGCATTCTAGTAAAAAATTTTAATTTTTGTACTAAAAATTTACTTTAAGAAGCATGAGAAAGTCGTCCCAAACGAAGTCTTAATCATGCAAATTTTTTCCTTACTGTATATTTATAGAATGCGCCATCTCTGAGCGTAAGCAACATTACTGATACTTCTTATTTTTCTGTAAGGTTTTGCTAGTTATAATGAGACTTTATAATTTTATTTCATACATTCCATCATCAATTAACTCATTTTACTGCCCCCTTCCAAGCAAAGGAGAGTTGAATTACGGCAATGTCAAGTGAACATCGATGATAATGCTAAGTGGAAGTTGATGGTAATGAGAAGCCATATTTGATCCTTTCTTTTGGCAAGTTAATGATGTTTTGGAAAGAATATGTTTTAAAGAGTTATGCGTATATAAGAAAGTAAAGTCATCTATTATCGAAATGAAGGCGTGCGAAGATAATGCCATTAACATCATTATTCAAAACAGGGGAAGATAAAATGATTAAAAGCACCTCGATCATCATCACCACCCATTAAACTGACCCCCAAATTGTCGGTAGGCAAAGCAGCAGAATCGAATGGGTTTGAATATCAGGCAAAAACATCATCCACTGCGGTTACAGCATCAACCACAATAGCAAGATTATTGGTAGCAATCTTAGAATTCACAATACGATTAGGATACAAAACAACACATTTCAAATTTGAATGATCAAGGGACTTATGATGAACATGATATGAGAGAAAATCCTCCATTTTAATCGATTGGACATACCCAAATATATTGGGGCCAAGCCATATATGGTCAGGGTATTATTTCGTAATGTCAATTTTCACGAGAGCAGGAGCAACAGATGAACATGATCTGATAGCAGCCGCATTGTCCGTTTTTAATAGTCTTCCAAACAACGACCCTAACCCATGAAGAATATGAGGAGAGAAGAAATAGGGGCATAAGTTAGGGAAAGAAACCAAAGTTAGAATGACAGGAGATTCCACATTGACGTAAAAAAGGGGGACCATTTGGAAAGCCTCATAGGACAATTATTCACGTAATAAGAGAGATGAGAAAATATCTGACTATAATCTAAATCCTTGCTCAATTTAATCAGCAAATGCTTAACATCAAGCAAAGTAATAGAAAAAACTCCAATGAGTTTGAGGTGAAAGAAAAAATTACGAATGACATCGATGGATGATCGGTGATCAAGGAAAGAACTAATCAGGGAGAACCTGAATGACGCTGCTAAAGTGAGAACCTCTCCTTCTAAAATCCACTGTGAAAGTAAACAACGATATGTAGTGTATTTAAGCTTGGGAAATACCATCAAAGACGAAGCCCCAGAAAGGGGCCTCAAGAAAGGAGTGAGAATAAGATTTACCATCTAAAAAATTAGGATCCTTCATGCGATTTACCACCATTCCAACCAACGAGCAGTCAGAGGTGGAAAATTGCGATGAAAGATAGGGCGCCAAGAGAGAATACAAAGTGAAGCAAAGAAAAACGAAGAGAAACAAATCATAGACGCCACAAGCCGGCAACATAACAGGTGCCGCCATGGGCGAAACCCTAGCAGAGCGCGATGGAGACTTCTAAAAAATTACACACATGATTGATTAAATTGATGCATGATTGTTCATTATTTGAATTTTCAAATAATTAGGTTATGATTTAACTCTAATATTTGGAAACTCAATAATGCTTATTCTCTCAGTCTTTGGATACCATAATTATTTCGATTTGATGATTTACATATATGCCAAAGGGTTAGTGATTTTGATCATTTAAGAATAATAATTAAGGTGTATCTAATGAACTTAGGCACATCTTTAGGATCCACATATATACTCAATAAGAGTGAAACTTTAAACATAGTAAACATAGAGTAACCAAGCACATTAAGAATTAAATAAACCCTTAATTTGACACTAATTGACCTCAAAGCAACAATCAATTGAGTTTAACCATTCATTAAGGGTTAGATTTCAATAAATTCTAATAAATCAAATAAATTTTATAAAAGTATACAATCAACTTTAATCAATTTTAAATCAATCATACAATCAGTAAAAATTAAAATACAAAATTAATTTTTATTTAATTTAATTGATAATTAATTACCTTCAATTAAATATTTGTTAAATAAATTATTTAAAATAAAAAAAAATTCAAAAATATAAAAGAAATTCAAATAAAAATTAAATAAAAATTTTTTAATTTCAATTTAAATTAAATAATCAATTTCTTAATATAATTAATCAATAATAATAATATAATTCAAATAATTATTATTTAATTATAATTCAAATTAAATAAAATTAAATAATTAATTAAAATTAATTAAAACTTTTAATAATTAATTGAAAATTTCAAATAATTCAATAGAAATCAGAAAAAAATTTCAACAAAATATTATGCATAAAAAATTTTAATATGATAATTTATTTGATAATTAATCTTTATTATATAAATATTAAGACTTTCATATTTGATGCTTAATTCCATTTTGAGGGTGTTTCAACATTAAATTTTAAAGCCTTTAAAACATCTAAACCACCTAGTCCCTTTATGTGGTGCTTGATTCCTTTTGGAAGGGCACTTACATATTTGATTAAGGAATTTAATAAATCATTAATAACAAATTAATGATTTTATACAAAATGCTAGCTTTCACTCATGGAAGGCATAAGACATGAGTGTATAAATTTTTACAACACTTAATCAAATATTAATAAATTGCTAACCCTATACATTATGCTTGACTCCGCTTGGAGAGCATATGTATTGGATTAAAGGTTCCCTTCTCTATCCCTAATAAATCATTTAATAAAACATTGAGGCTTTATGTAGCCATCTATCATATATGGGGGATGATTGCATTTCATTTATAAGCCTTAGGATGATACAGTACTGGGTACTATATATACGAACACCTTTATCTTCACACGCATACATACGTGCATTTTATTTGGTGCAACGCACACTAGCCTAGCACATAAACCAATAACAAGGTATGAGGGGCCTAAGCGACAGGGCTACCATAGTTCTTCGATTGTTAGGGTCGTTATGCTGTCAAAATTTCTTCAGAATTTTGGTGGTTAAAAAATTAGTTAAGTTAGTTAAATAACATAAAATATAGAGTTCTTAGTGAGTCTTCTCGCTAGTGTCACTTGAACTTAAAGTGAAGATTCATCTAGAGTTTCTAATTTGGAGTCTGATTTACTCCTTTGAACCCTTAGGATAGAATTACCTTTATCCTGCATTTAACCTATGATGATTGTTTGTGGATTAGGTTGTTAGTTGGCTGTTCATTCTAAGCAAGCATAAGCCTAGTCGTATGTACAAACCTCATATCCTAATAAATAATAAATACATATATTTGTTAAATATCAATTCATTTTTTGTACAATTCAATAATTTTGGAAATGACAATTGGTATTTTCAAACAATCTAAGGCAACTTGCTTACGCATTATTGTATTATAAGTTTAGATTTTAATCTACACTTTAATCGAAAGTTTTTTCTTCGGAGATATAATTGACTATAGAGGCTTGCCTCTATAGGAACTCAAGATCCTAGCATAAAATAAACACTCTCTTAGCTCACTAAGAGGGGAAAAATCTCAGGATGTTGATCAAACCAATCTCCGGTTAATTTTGTATTTGAAATGATAGGTGGATGTAGATATTATCCTTAGGGATAACTGTTACATCTCCTATCCTGGGTTCATATATGATAGTAAAATTATTTCTTTTCTCAAATCGACAATACAAGTGTTAGTTTATCCTTCGAGATAATTAATACTAATTGTACATATTTGTCTAAAAAATATTAAATCAACACAGTTCATCCAACATTTAATTTGTCCACATCACTCTTGGTAAAGTGAGCCTAGATTTGGAATGCATGAGGGATTATACAACTAAGGGGCTTCCACTTTTACCACTGATCTTTGCGAACCATTCTCATTCCAATAGCAAACAGGAAACTTCGGGAATTTAACCTACAAGATTTTTTTTTTTTTGAAATCAACTTAGTCTTGCTAGAAAAATGATACCCACATTTGCAAGATAAAAGTCTGATCAAATAAGAACCATTATACGCCATATTGAAATTGTCCGCACAATTAAATTTAAAGAGAAAGAAATCTTCTATAAGAGATAGAAGAATGAAAGTAAATTTGAGTTTCTATCGGTTTTGAGTTGCATGAAGGAGGGTGCTGTTGAAGGGTCAATCCCATAAGAGTCAAATTTAAAGCTTCATCTCCTTCAGGAACATTTGTCCTCAGTAGAGAGAATGTAGAAAAGAGAGAGCTTGACACTCATATTATAGGAGTTTGTGAGGGCAAAGGCATTGGAGGAGTAGGATCATGAATATAAGTAGATAGGATGCATGGGGGTGACAAAAAGACTGAATACAACATTTACCTAAGTGCCAATAATTTGTTCTAGAAGGAATAATATATTGCTTCCAAAAGAACTCTATATGATAATAAGGATAAGACAAATATATTAAAGGAAGAGAATTAATATTCAAATGACATAAAAATGAATAAGATGAGCAATATTATATTGTTGATCTTATCCTAAGAATATAGGGAAGTGAAGATTGAAGATTCATCCATATGTGGATACTCAGATTGAATTTGACGCAGAATATAGATGATTGCATTGCTATGGAGGGAGGTTATGGTCATCAAGAGTAAATTTATAGTAGGATAGATATTGGTATAGGAACATATGGAGGATGAGGAACAAATTGTGAAGAAGAATGTAAAGGGGAGTGAGAAAAGAAAGGTATAGTCTTGAAGTATATTAAGCATTAGTTAAGATTATCATAATATTAATATCGAGTGTGAGAATCAGAGAATACTTAATAAATATATTAAATGACATGATGAGAATTCCTTTTATATGATCAAAACACTTGAACAAAATATACATAATCAAATATTCAAGGTGTAACATAAAGTGAAGGTTATTATTGATAAAAAATATATAAGTGAGATTATCAAAGGAATAAAAGAGAATATTAAGATTACTTGCCATCAATATTAAAGGAATATTCATATGAAATATTATTTTTCAGGCAACAACAAGCAAATGATTTTTTTTTTTTTTTGCATTCATTAACATCATTTGATTGAGATATGAATAAAAATAAGATATTTATTGAATAATATCATTAATAATAAGAAAATATAAAATTAAGATTAAATAAATTTCAAATACCATTAGAATGTATGTTTTTCATTAATGAAGAGCATTGGGCTTTTATTTCATTATATATAGCATATTTTGATTTCAAACCAGTCATCGAAGCACTTGTTGTTCTCATGGGCATGGCGCCTTCCTCTGAAGACTCTCTCCTTCTCTAAGAAGGAGCTGACTGCGTACGTTCCGGTGGAAACAAACAAGCTGAAGAGAAAATGGTGGTACGATGCTCCAGCTATTCTCTGCTATTCCCCTTCTTCGCCGCCGTTTACTCTACCTGCCGTCGCAAAAAGCTTTGGCCGCATCTATTTCTCTTGCCATTCATATCGATTCCGCCCCCCAACAGTCCAATTCGATGCTTTCGGTTTCACCCTATGTCTTCGTCAAGCTCCTTTCCGCAGCTGTCAACTCTTTCTCTGTCTATACAGCCGAGCAATATCACTCCGCCATCGTCAAGCTCGGTTTTTTCTCCAACGTGTTCGTCACCACCGTCCTCCTTGATATGTATTGCAAAGACTGTAACTTTAACAGTGCGCAGCAGCTGTTCGACAATATGCCTCAACGAAATGTCGTTACTTGGAACACTTTGATTCATGGTCTTTCGCTTAGTAAAAACCCGAATCATGCAATAGAGGCTTTTTCTCAGATGCTTGTTGAAGGAATTTCTCCAACTCCTTTCAGTGTCTCCACTGTTCTAGCCACCTTCTCACATTTGAGAGATCTCATGGCTGGAGTCTTGCTACATTGTATTGGTTTAAAGCATGGGTTTTTCTCTAATGTGGTTGTCGGAACAGCCCTTGTGGATATGTACTGTAAATGTTCTGATTTGCATGGTGCGAAGAGAGTGTTTGATGAAATGCATGAGCGGAATGTGGTTACTTGGACTTCTCTGGTTACTGGGTATGCTCAGCACCAAAGACCAATTGATGCCATGCTACTGGTTAGAGAAATGAGGCAACTTGGAGTTGTGATGAATAAGATGACTTACAATAGCCTTCTGAGCTCGTTTTGGCGGCTCTATGATCTGGTTTACGGAAAGCAAGTGCACTGTATTGTGATTAAAGAAGGACTAGATTTTGATCCCTTCATTGCAGTCTCGCTTGTGACCATGTACTCGAAATGTGGAAGCTCAGTGGATTTCATGAATGTGTGTTTGAACGTTTCAATGTGGGATCAGGTCTCATTTAACTCGATAATTACCGGATTTTCCCATCTGGGAGATGGCTGGGAGGTGCTTGCAAAGTTTGTGGAGATGAGAAAGGCATGCTTGGATATAGATATCTTCACTTTTGCGAGTGTTCTCAGAGCTATTGCCATTGCCTCTGCTCTTAGAGAAGGCAGGCAAACCCATTCTTTGATACTAAAATGCAGCTATGATTTCAATGTAAGCATTCAGAATGGATTGGTCTCCATGTATGCTAAGTGTGGAGAGATCAATGATTCAATGGAGATGTTTTTTTCAATGGATAATCCTGATTTGATTTCATGGAATTCTCTTCTATCAGGGTGTGCGCAGCATGGTTATGGCAAAGAGGCAGTAGAAATATTTGAAGAAATGAAAAGGATTGGGGTTAAACCAGATGAAACAACCTACTTATCAGTTCTTTCAGCCTGTAGTCATGTTGGGCTTGTAAAGAAAGGGCTTGAGATTTTCCATCTGATGCAAGAAGGAGACTCACTGATTGTTGCAGGTATGGAGCATTATGCTTGTGTGGTGGATCTTCTTGGTAGAGCTGGTTATCTTAATGAAGCTTACATTTTCGTCAACAGAATGCCAATAAAGCCTGGCGTTTCAGTGTACCGAGCATTGCTTAGCGCATGCCAAGTTCATGGGAATGTGGAGATTGCTAAATATGCAGCAAACCGGTTATTTGAGCTATGTCCCAATGACGCAGGTACACATGTTTTGCTTTCAAATGTATTTGCAGCTAATGAATGTTGGTATAATTCAGCTGGAATTCGTAAGGTAATGTATGGTATGAGAGTGAGGAAGAAACCAGCATGGAGTTGGATAGAGGGCCATGTATCAGATCAACTAGAAGAGAGTGAAAAAGCATTACACGAAATTTTTTGAATACTGGCGAAACTTCCGGCGGTTAAACTGTGCAAAACTGCCTGTAGCTACTTTTAAAAAACTGTTTGGATAGAAGGGGATTAAAAGTACTTGTTTTGTGTTTTGAACTGACTGCATGTACTTATGAAAAACTATTTGGATAGAGGGGATGCTATCAATTTTTATTTTTTATTTTGCAATTGCTACAGGTTTTTGGCGGCTAACCAACATTTAAGCTACCGGAAACCTTCGATACTGGACGGACACTACAGGAAAATCAATTATTACCGGCGGCAAATTTTTTCCGCCGGTTTTCCGGCGGAAAAAGGCCGGCGGAAAATATCTAAATTTTAATTAAAAAAAAAGACCGGCTTCCCACCAGCTCGCGCTACCCGCCCAACCCAAGCTGAGCTTTTTGCTCGATCTCCCGCCCGTTGCCCGCCCGAGCTCCCGCCCTACCCGTTGCCCGCCAGTTACCCTGCTCGATTTCCCGCCCTGCCCGCTACCCTGCTCGCGTTGCCGGCCCAAACAATATTGTGATCCTCGACTATCTTAGAACAAATATCAATTTTTGCCTGCAATATTTTGAAGATTGTCAAATTTCTTATCATTTAAGAGAATATGTATGTGATGTTCAGAAGGAAAATTTACCTTGCATTCATCAGAAATTAAAGCTTCAAAAAATGCAAAGGAAACATCCAATCCCATCGGAGCAATTTCTTTAGCAGCATATTTCAACACAGACACTGCTACCACGCTCGGATTGTGCTCCAGAAACTTGGAATCTGAGTTTTTTTTTAATTCACAGCTCTTATTTGCTAGATATATCAAATTATTTAAGAATTAAATGAGAAATTAATAATTCTTACCGCAAAGAGTATGAATAAGGAGATCAGTTATACGCGCCATTAATGGAGCACTGAGACTAGCGCTAAGAAGCTCTATATATGAATATGAAGTCACACAATTGAGCTTCCAATCCAAGACCTTAAGAACCAAAAATTCCATTTGTTTTATTGCATTTGGATCAAACTTTCGATCTGACTTTTGTTCCTTCATCTGTATTTCTTAATTCCAAATTTTCAGATAAAAAATTGGAAGAAAATAGAACAATATCTAACTTCATGAATACCTGCGCCTGAAATTCATCAAAGCTGGGATAGCAGACTTCTTCAAACTTGGAAGCAATGGACAAACAAGCTATTGATAGAAGTTCTACCATCCATATTTCCCATTTTCTCTGAAACAAACCAAATTAAATCGTAATTAAGATCTTAATCTGCACATAAAACGATCTTAAAGATTTTTAATTAAAAATGCTCACAGATGGACGGCTCGCAGAGAGAAACCGATCCAAATAATTCACAGCAGCAAAAGTTGTTTTATGTGTAAGACCAAGCCTCTGCCCAGCCTGCACAAGTAAACTGATGATTAATTTAACTAAGTCATTAAACCATGCAAATAATGCTTAATTAGAAGATAATTAACCGATACCAATAAAATCCACTGCAAGCCTCTGAATCTTGCAGTACTTAGCTCATCAGAAGACTGTATACGCTCAATATAACCATCAAGAGCTGCATATTTGTGCTCTCTCCGCAAGTAATTCTGAAAGAAATTAGAAAATTCTTCGGCATGCCAGTAACGAAGAACCGAGAATTCTTCCAAACTACAATGGCACCGAACTTCTTCTTCTTCTTCCCTGTCTTCAAACTGAACTGAAAAGGAAGGTTCAGGACTTGGAGTAAATAGCTTTTCGTAGCACAGAAGAGAGCTACAACTCTCCATTAATCTTTTCCAACTGATAAAAGATCGATCACTGTTGTTTTTTCTCAAACAATATATAAAAGCTACGTAGAACTTTGCAGAAATCCATCCGACAAACAGGAAATTTGCATGATGGTGCTTACATGAGGGCATGCATGCAATTTTTTATGCAAATTTTCTTAAATAATGAGTTAATAAGAAAAGAATAATTAAGCAAGGTGACGATCCTCGTGTGGTGAAAAGTTACTGTAACTAACGAAGGAATGTGGGCACGAAGAAAGAGGAAGAAATCGGTGAGTGGAGGCTTTAAAATCGGAGAGGTCTCTCCTCATGAATTGGGTTAAATTCTCGTGTTAGCGTGAACACACGACCCTCATTTATTATTTTATATCTATAGATATTCAGATTGCATGGCCTTATAAATGATGGATAAAATGCGAAACTCAATCTCTGAAACTCGATCTGTCATCTCAGTATCAGAATTCAGTCGTCCTTTCGTTACTGTCATGCATGGCTTCCTTCACATATAGGTAAGTCCACGATTCATTATTGTTGCGGGCTAAAATATAAGCGGCAGTAGTGTCAGAATTTTACGTCTCAGCGTTGTACGAATATCCAACATACAAATAGAGAACACAAAAATTTTTATATGAAAAATGCTGAATAGGGGAAAAACTATATAGGGCCACGCCGAGTTGAAATGATATAACTAGTCTTTGAGTAGATTACTGTTGACTGAATCATCCTTGAGGGCAATCAGATTACAATAATCAATCGTTTAGTTGAAATCTAGTGACAAACGGAGGTTAGGCATAGGTCTGACGACGTTTGGTTGGGCGGAAATCTGTTGGAAGTCCGGCGGAAATCCGAGCATCAGTTGGTGGTTCGACGAAAGTCCAGGGCCATAATTTTTTGATGATATATCAATTATAATTTTTCTATTATTTTGATCGAATTGAAGGCAGTGTAATCTACTAAATTCCTCAAAAAAAATTCTGTTGCGGTCTTTGAATTTGCTTAAGAGAGTACTTATATATGTATATGAGAACTGCTAATAATTCTTCACTAATTAAGAAAAATATCAAAATCACTTTTTCTTAAAAAATATTTTTTTTTTTCTAATTACAAACAATCAAACGAGCTCTAATTAATTAAAAGTATAAAAACAGATCATCAAACATATTCACAAAACTACCAAACAACCTAAAAAGAATAATGTAATAAACCTCATTTATATTATATTTAAATCAAAACACGAAGAATTTGATAAAATATTGAGAGTGAAAGCTGAGATTTTAATATAATTTCAAATTTTGGGAAACTTTAAAATTCGAAAATATTAAGAATAGAGGAAAATATTTAATAAAAAATTTTTAAAACAATTTCGTAATTATATTTTTTTTCGACCAAAAAGGTTGGGTTTCTAGATTTGTAATGTCAGCACAAAAGATTATTGAAAAATAAGAGCCATGAAAATTATAAAGTTCACGTGTTGGGTGTACTGTAGAGAAATGAGATTTGATAAGAGCGTGAGTGATTGATTGGTCCCTCACTGCCTCCCCCACCACCATCAGCAAAGTCTTTTCACATATTCTATCTTAATTTCCATTCTCCATTTGTCAACACCAAAAACAGTGAGAAGATTTTTAAATAAGGCAGAACCATTTTTATTTACTTCTCAGGGTAAATAACAAATTTATAAAAAAATAAAAATATATATTATTTTTTATAGACTTATTCGTTAGTGTTAAAAAAATTTAACATAATTGGATGAAAATAGCAGGTGGCCAAAAAATTTTCTGATTTTTAGAGGGTCAAATTACGTGAAAAAAAGATCGACTGGGGACAAAAAATAAAATTCAGAGGAGGCAAATCATAAATAACCTTGATTATACTAAGAGTTTTATTTTTTTTAAGAGGGGACAATTGCCACCCCTCACCATTACAGTTTTGCCACTGATTTTAAACATTATTACATCCGAGAATCTACACATTTCGTTTTGATCTATTGGTTTGAAATTTTAACTATCAATTGAGAGAGCTTGAGTTCGAGTCCTATTTATATGATGTATATATGAATTTGTCTTAATTGATCTAAATGTTAAAAAAAAAAAATTTCTTTTTTAGAATTACTTAATTCTGGTGACAGTAGAAATAAATGCTTCTAAATCAATCAAAAATTTGATTTTTTTTAACAGGATGAAAAAAAGAGATTTCCAGAGCTTACTCAAAGTAAAAATTTATACTAATGATTGATTTTGTTATTGATATTCATTTGATCAAGCATAAATCACTATTTAAATTTTTAGATCTCAGTGAACAAAAAAAATCCATATTAGAATTTTATTAGAATTTATTTTGATATTTTTAATTCTATTGTTTTAAATGTAGTCCAAAATAGAAATGGGTGTTTAAATATAATAATATTAAGAAAAATTTGTTCAAATTCTAATGAGCTTAAATTAAGTATAAAAAATATGATTTAAAGCTTCTTAGGACAACAATTTGAGAATCTGTTTAATTAATTTTATTTGCTTATAATTAAAATGAACGTCTCAACGAGATAGATTCTCATATAATGAAAATGTTATACAGCTCAACTTGGCATGTTGATTAAGAGCTTAGGCTTCATACTAAGAGGTCTTGAGTTCGAGTCTCTGTGTATGCGTTGGGTGTGTGAGTTTGCCTTAAATGGCCTAAATGTCCAAAAAAAAAAAAAAATGTAAGGTAGATGACCAACCACCACTAAATATTCCAGCACAATGATCAATATTGATCAGCATTGATACAAGCTACACAACAACAACATCAAGTCTTTGTCCCACTACCGGGGGGGGGTCTACAAGAATCCTTTTTCCATTGTTCTATTAAAAGTCGAATTCTCGTTTAAATCTAATAAAGAATGATCATTTCTAATATTTTCTAACCAAATCTTTTTAGGTCTACCTCTACCTTTGTTAACATAAGTCAAATCTAATACCTCCACTTTCATAACCGGGTCACGAAAGGCCGCCATTTTATGTGACCAAACCATCTAAGGCGACTCTCTATAATTTTATCTTCCATTGGAGCTACTCCAACCTTTTCACGTATATGCACATTTCGTATCCTATCTCTAAGGGTAAAGCCACTGAGCCAGATGCATTTTTCCACTTCAACCATCCAACCGAAATTCTCTTGATAATATCCCCATCTATTTCACCATAACACTCGTGCTAATCTCATGAAAAAAAAAAAAATCTAATTGAAAAATGAGAGAATCTAAAAATAAGTACAACTTTAGGAACCTTTCGAAAGAAGTGCTGGAACTAATGGCCAAATCTAGCAACAGTCAACATACATACAAAGTCCTGCATGGATCATCTGGGTACATCACTGCCATTTTTTTTTTACTATAAGATTTTTGCTCATTGCAGCTGGTAGGATGAAAATGTGAAACCTGAAAGTCCGTCGTTTGCAGATTTTAGTTCCAGCTTCTGGAATGGGCTGCAAAAATATCAGAAAACAGAATTGAGCTACGCATGAATCATATATAAAAAACTCCATATGATGCAATGAGCATCATCGCAGGCTCATATTTCTCTTCATCAAAATTATCGAAGGAACAAGGAAACAGCAAATGTGTGCTTAAATTTTAGACAGAAAGCCGAACCAATACAGAAAACAGTAGTAATATTGCATTGAAATGGGATAATATTACTATCATGGTAAGAAACCCAAATTCCAACTCCAGATAGTGTCATGTCTTCTATATTTTGATTGCTTGCTGACTTAACAGTCAAAATGAATATTTAGGCTTCGTTTGGGACGACATAATTATAGATTAGAAAGGGCACGTAATAACCTATTAAACAACTAATCAATTTAAGACTCCTAGCCTAACTATCCATTTCATTTATTTGCATTAGTTTAGCATTGCTATCTTGAAATGATTGTTTAATTAAATCATGCTAAAATTGATATCTAAAGTATGTAAGAATTGTCTTCATTTAGTTAAAAACTATGGGAGTACTAATATGGGTTGATAGAATCATCTGAATATTAAATTGGTTTGACATAATTATATCATTACATTACAATCATAACTAGATTATAATTAAATTAATTAATTAATGGATAATATAGAAAAGCAAGATTCTATAAATTACTTTTCTGGGATGTTCCTTTAAGCACCGCACAAAAAAAATCTGTTTTTCTTCTTTTATAAAATTGAACCTTTTCTCCCAATTATTATACCAAACACTTTGAAATTGCTTATGCTATTCAATAAAGTAGAAGCAAATAGCAGGCAGTTCGTTAACTCCCAAAAAAATGCCACGGAATCATGATCAAGACATAAATTACCCGCATAATTGTTAGATAATAATTATTTTTTGTTTACTCCAGCAGAAGCGAATTTCCTCAAACAATCATGGCAAGTGCGAAGATTAAATAGTTTCCTCCGCGAGAGCAAACGAATAAGAAATATTTATGTTTCCTACTTAATTAATGACGTAGCAATTTCTAAGAAACATAAAGTTTCTACTGTATCATGAAAACAAGTATACTTTCATCAAACACTCATAAGGATGCTTCATTTAGGTGATGGAATTTACCTGCTGTTTGGATCGTAATAGAAGCCATTAATGGATCCATCACTACAGGAGAAGCACACATAGTAGAAACCAGCTATTGTCAAACCACAATCTATTCCAACATTTACAAAATACTGCTCTTTCCATCTCTGCATATATATAGGATATATTATCAGACAAACTTTATAATGACAGTATAAGAGGAAAGAGATTTCAGGTACGCACCATAAACACGAAGGGATAGTTGCTCAGGTCCAATGACTTGCCACCATCTGCTTCTACTTGACTCTGGGAAAAATAACGGTTAACATTTGGTTCGTTTGGTGAAATATTTTGAATTTTATACTAGTTTTATCTTACCAGAAGCGGACCAAAGGATGGGAACTTGGACCAATGTCTTATGTCATCATCTGGTCTGTCAGAATGGAAAGGTTGGTGTATTTAAACCTTAAATATGTAAATGAAGTATTCATGGCTCAAAATAAAAGTAGTACATTGTAAAAAAAGTAGAAATAATCAGTCAAATTGCTGCAAGTTTATTCAGCAGAAAACTAGTAGACATATGGGAGACTTACGTTGCTTCCCACTTGCCAGTGTAAAATGTGTAGTTCTTCGCATCAATTAACTCTCCTTCCCAAAAAGTAACAACCTGAGTGTATGCCAGCGAAAGTGAATGAAGACCAGAGGTTTAATGATACATAAAGGTGCAGCTCAAGCTTATAAACTGGAAAGCAGCCATAGAGAATAAGGGATTCTAGCCCCTAAAATTGTTATCCGGAACACTGGGATTTATATAGTGCAAGATTCGCAACATAACTTACAGGAGTGTCTGCTAGTGGAACATTAAGTGCTTCCATGGTACCGCATAAATAACCATTATCAAGATCACATCCTTGGATCCGTACATTAACCCTCCATGCTTCATCTTTCTGTAAACTGGAGACATTCTGTGTTCCAGCAAAGGCCTGTACCAGAAATAAACTGCTTAATCAAGAAATAAAAAGAGTACCTTCACTATAAAAAAAAAAAAAAATTTTCTAGCATCCGTACCCAGGTGAAAAGGCCAGAGGAAATGGTCCGGCTTATCAATGCGAACTTAAAAAATTGTCAGGAAGGGGTATGATGGAGATCCCATTCGATGAATGCGCAAATCTTGAATGTTAAGGAAAAAAAAATCAGCAAAATTGGTTTATGCTTATTTTTTATTTCCTAATTTTTAGTTTAATTTTAACATGTAGGTATTGATGTGTTCTCTTTAGGAAATTCCTGGTCCGAGTAATCTCTTCTACAGTTTGTCTTATGAGGATGGTTGGGGCAAATGTTAATTTATGTTCTGGTAGTTTAAATATAATCAAGTTATGATTCTAGATAAACACACTACCACTATCATGAGAATAAAAATTCAATACCTAAAGTTGATGAAGAACATAATCTTGAGGAGTTTTCATAATGTAATGATATCTTGAAATAATTATTTGAGCATTACCATCTATTTGATTTAGAAAAACTTGAGTGTGCTAAATGAATTGAAAACTGATGGGATAAACTCAATTTATATTTGGTGGGGTGCTGAAAGCAAAACTAAATCTAGATGAAGTGACTTGAAACATGCACTTAAGAAGCAATAAATTTCATTTGATGAATATAAAAATCAAGTGAATAATCAAGTTAAGTGTTGGAACAAAATGATTTCAATGTGTTTAAATATTATGATAAGTTTAAGAGACTTGTTACTGAATGTCCTTTTACCTCAAGATTATTTCATCACCATCATGGATTTTATTAAAGATTTAAGCAAGATATTAGGAATAGATTGAGCCAAAATTTATCCAAAACGCTGTATGAGGCTTTAAACAAATTGAAATTGCATCCAATATTTTGCAGACAACTCTATAAAATTTAGTCCTAAAGCTATTCTAAATGATAAAATTGTGACCATAACTGATGGTGGATTCTAGATATTACCTTGATATTGAAGTGTGATAGATTTGTATTTAAATGTATCTAATTTGAGTTTATTTCATAAATATGCAATTAATTTCTTGCATTCTTCTCTCTTTCCATATCCTGTTTGTAAAATTGAATCCAATACTTTGCCAGCCAAGTTGATAAAATTTGTTCTTAAAGCTATTTTAAATGATGAAATTGTGACCAAAACTGATAGTCGATTCTATATATACATTGATATTGAAATGATAGATTTATTTGTGATGACTCATGAATTAGGACAGATTTGACAGAGATTTTAGGGTCCACACTATGATTTTACATTTCAGGCATGCTTATGCGATCATATAGGAATCAAGGTGGCAGTTCTATGTGAATCTTCAAGGTTTAGAACTCCTACAACTTCTATTAGAAATTTCTTTGGCATTTCAAAGTGGAAGCTACATATAGGGGTGTGATCGAATGGGTTGTTCAAGGTTGATTAACCTCATTTATTTAGGCCCTCCAAAACCCGATTTTGGACTTCGGCTAGCCCAAACTTGTGATGGGCTTTTGCAGGCCAACCATTGAAGCGTACTTAGGCATGTTTATAATAAAATATGCTTCTCCAATAAATATTTATATGGAAATCTGCTCAATTATTTTATTCTAATCAAAATCAACTCAGCATATTGAGTCAAACCTGAAGAGAGTATTTAAATCAAAAGTCATTTTTAATTACTTATGATTTTTAATTATTTATGAGTTTATGATGCCGCATCAAAACTTGATTTGAGCTATCTCAATGTTAATTATATTTATCTAGTTAATTCACAGGAGAAGAATACGTGATTTATTTGGTAATAGTTTTTTATTTTTATAAGATGTTATGGATCCGAGTAGCTTGATAATAAGTGCTGGATGTTACATTGAGTCTAGCTCTCAACATATTAGAGTTAACCCATTTAAGCCCACAATAATTATGGCAAACCATTAGGGCTTTTAGAGAACCAATCTTAAGAGATTATAATTAGCCAAAGTATCCAACCAACTTGATAGCCGTTACAATATATGAGTCTTTGAGGTTTAAGGTTCCTATAGCTTTTATTAGGCAGATGCTGTAGCATTGACTTATAAAATTCGGAGTTCTTATTTCCATAAAGCTTCTTCCCAGTTGCTTAACAGAAGAAGGATTATACAAGTAGTTCTGTAGCAAGGATCAAATCTATAGCAGAGTTTGATTTGGTTCCTGTAGCCCACAACCGTTTTTCTGAATATTCTGATATACATAATACATGCATATGCAATGCGGTCTTTTTGTGTAGATAAGAAAGACTTGCCATTGCTGTGTATCTTACAAAACTTCTGTTGCAGATGACCAAGACTTGTGACTTGTTCTATATGCCTTCTTCAATGCAACTTAAGCCAATTGGATTTTGGGATAGTCAACCTCAGGAGAGTTTTTATCAATAAAATTTCTATTTTTTTACTTCTAATTTTTTGAGTTCCTAATGAAATATGGATTCATTCTACTGTGGTGTAAGTGCTCGAAAACTTCCAGAGATAGATATATCCTTGTACTATTGTGAGGCCTGAATTTTCTCTATATTGCTGATTTATTTCATTAATCTAGTTTCTTCTCAAGTATTTTGACATTAGTAATGCAAGTGTCCTGGTTTTGGTCAAATCTAATACAACAATGCTTTTCATTGTGGCAAATGTTTATTTTGCTTGCTGAATTTTCCTTGGATCAAATACCTCGTTGTTATCTTCAAATATAATTGATAATATCATTATTATTCTTCTAGTTTGCATCCTAAGAAAGTGAATTTTTTGTGTATTTTGTGGTCACTGATCTCTGCAAATTTTCATTCTTATGATTGTTTTACATTCACTGTATTATGAAGCATTCTGCATCAAGATAGATGCATACAGTCTTAGTCGGTAATAAAAGAAATTGCAGCAAGTAGTAATTAAATGAATATTTAAAGAAAGAAGAAATAAATACAATTTGTAAGAAATTTTAGAAACATACAATGGTAGATGGCTCATGCAAAGCAGTCGGAAGCATTAATTGTTAAATATTTAAAACATAAGAACATTCAGTTCAATTTTCCTCTCGATCACGTGTTCAGAACATTTGTGATTAGAAACAAATACAAGCACATAGCTTATGGCTACACTAGCAAATGCATATCCTTCTTCATCCAAATGGAAGGTTTCGCTAAATTTTCCCAAGACTGGAAATCAGCACATCCTCTTTAGACCAAAGACATGTAAATATATTCTAAGAATTAAAACAAAAAACTCCATACTATTAACAATGGTTTTCAATTTCGGTGATTTCAATTTAATTTCAATGGTTTAAGATTGATATTAGGGCACAATGGAGAAAAAATATTCATGTAGCCAACCCCTCATCATGGGATAAAGGCTTGTTTGTTTTTGTTGTTCTTGGTTTTTTATCAATTTTAGTTAAAATTTTCAATTTCGGAGTATCAACCAAAACTCAGATGCTTTGAGCTAAACTTTGCTAAAATTTTTTAGAATCCATCAAAGTTCTACAAGAATTTTATCACTGGAGCCACACCAAATTAAAAATATTATAGCATGAGCCTTAATTAGTATTCCTCTTTGTTTCATACCTTAAGCAAATATTTTTTGAACTATTTAATAATAAAAAAATAATTAAAACAATAATGGAAACTGAATCAGGAACCCAAGGAAGCAATAAAGCTACTGAAACTGACTTTTTCACAATGAGATCAAAATTTAGTATTTTAATCTTGTTATTAACTAGATAGCTCAGCACAACCATATTAAATCTTCAAGGTGATGACAAGAGTTTTTCAAAATAAAATAAGAATTGAGATGATCATAGGGAAAAAAATAAGGAACTCACTCGTCCAACACTCAAAAGCGAATAAGGAGGCAAAACACGTCCGTTGGATGCATCTTGCCCTGTATATGCAAGTAAAGCAATATTGGGCATTTAGATAAAATATAATGGGTAAATATGCACTGCAAGATATCATATCAATCAAAATAAAGTACAAATTAATAATGAAAATATAAGTCAACTAACACTAACATTCAGATGGTAGAATATGGATGATTGAATCATCTAACACCTCATAATAAGCACTAAGAATGGAAAAAAATAGTACACAACACAATAACAGGGTAACTTACCTGACATACATGGAAACATTTCTAATTATGTTATAATATAGTCTATTTAATAGCTAGAACCCTTCTAAAAACTAGGATATTTCTCCAACTTGCTGAAGTTTAAAAAGTGTCATTTTATGAAATATCAAGCTAGAACTCAAACAATAAAAATCTTCCTTAAAGGTGCTGGAATGTTTCAAGCAGATATCCATATATATTATACTAAAATTGTGTCAATGTTCGATGTAATTACATCAAGCACAAACATTAGACCACAATTTTTTCATAATTTTACATTATCTTATTGATAAATTTAGTTGCGCCACAAGTCTCTAGATTCTACTTCATATATACAGAGGGACCTGACAAAGTATCAAGAGATATTCATGAACTAGTTTCACTGCCTCCTCTTCCATGGAAACTAAACTTCCAAGAAGAAGCTTTCACATGAGTTTAACTAAAACTGTTTTACTGGCCACAGGAAAGGTAATTTAGTACAATGAGTGCTTCCAATATAATTCTAAATTATATTTAGAATACTCTAGCAATTTAAATTATTTAAAAGATTTCATTTTAGTTTCAAATGTATTTAATTTTGGAATTAGTTTTATTTCAACTTAGATGATAGGATTTTTAGTAGTTGTCAAGATTTGAAATTAAATTTGTTTGATTTCATCGTATAAACCTTATTTTCATAAATATATATATATATATATATATATATATATATATATATACTGACAATTTAATTATTCCAATTATAAAAAAAAATCCCCTCACATATTCTCTCCTCTCAACCTTCCTCTCTCAAATTATTCCCTCTTGGCAAAAGTCATGAAATATCTTCTCTTTCTTAGGGTGCGTTTGGAATGGTTGTAGCTGTCAGTAAATCATGTTGTAAAATTATTGTACAAATAATTGCTTTCTGAAATTGTTGTACATAAATCAATATATTTTGTTTGGAAAGTATAAATGTTGAGCTGTTGTGCTGTAGCTGCATGTGAAAAAATTACTTTGATACCCTTGCACATATTGATATAAAAAATAATTATTTACAAGTCAATTTTTTTTAAATAATAACACACAACATTTTTTATTTGAACGGAGAGAAATAAGATAGCAAAGGTCAAATTTTTTAATCAAGAAAAGGGCAAATACAAATTATAGTCCGACAATCAAATAAAGATCCGCCATATGAGCAACCAATGATTTAACAAATTCTTCCACACTAAAACTCCTAAATTCCAAACAAATCTTCTTCTTCTCACACAGTTCTAAAGCTCAGAACATTAGAATGTTCTATCCGCCTCTAATTCACATAGTGAAGACCTAATGATCACAGATGAAGAAAAACCCTCAATTTCTACGAAAAACCCTTCACTCATTCAAAAAAAAAAAGTAACCCTAACGAAATCGACACCAAAAGCCAATTCCCCGATCTTAGAAATGGAGTAGTATAACAATAATTAATTTAAAAAAAACTTGACCTGAACGCTGGGAAGGCGCTGAGCCTTCCACCACCCTCACAGGCATTCCGTCTCGTCACGACTTCAAATCGAGGAAATGCGATCACAGGGAGAACAGAGATGGTTCTGGGACGTGATAAAACGTGTCGCCCGAATCTTTAAGGCATTCTGACATCTGACGGTCATCTGAGGTTCGTATCTTGATCTAGTTTGGACGGAGCAATAATATTTTTTAAGCAGCTACGGCGTAACTGACGCACATTACATAGTTTATTGGGCCAAGTGGATAGGCCCATTACTCAGCTAAGCCATGGGTTTGTAGGCCATGATGTATAATTGGAGCTACATTGTGGCCCGTAAAAGATGCCATTCATCTCAGAGCGATGATTCTATCGACTGCCATTAATAAATGCTACTCTCAGGCAAACTAATTACACCTTCTTTCTTTACTTTTATAAATTAATTTTTTTTCTTTGATCATATTTGAATTTACATCATATTTATTGTATAAATAAATGAAGCTCTTCATACAAAATTTAGTGGAAATTCAGTATATGTATGAAAAAGATATTTTTCGTAGGAGTCAAGTAAAATCTGACGCTTTAAATAAAAATTTAAAGAGTCAAATAATTAAAAATTATGACCAAACTTCGTACGAAATTCTTTCTTTGAAAGGCGGGACAGATTTCAATTCTTAGGATTTATAAAGATAAATAACATTGGATTTCTAAAGAAAAATATAAAAATAAAATATGAAGCTATTATTCATTTGATTCATATAGATTTGATGCTATTATTATATTGTTGTATGTTAGAAGCATTTTTGTAGTCATTATAGGATAATTTAACACAATTTATTTATTTATTGCATTTATCTAGAAAAAATAAAAAAAAAAAATTAAAAGATTTGCTTCGACCATTTCATAGTTAGTGCATTATAAAAAAAAAAAAAAAAAAATCCAGTGCAAAATGATTACTAGTTGCCTATGAGAGCCTTAATTGTCACAAAATGAAGGAAATCATTAGGGTATAATGAAAGAGCTTATATAGTAATCAAAGTAAGATTCTTGATGAGCGTAGAATAGAAGCTTCCAAAAAAAAGGAGAGGATGCTGTACATGTAGAGCCATAAGTTAGAGAAATTATTCTATGTGGTGTCTGAATGCGTCCATAAGTTAATCCAAATGAATCACATCATCCAACATATAGTCCCATCGGGTGACCTGACGTGTCCGAATTGGCCTTTGAACACGTCCAAACACCGCATGTAATAATTTTTTCATAAGCTGAGGGAAGTTTTGGGTTGGACAAAAGAATGATAAGATTCTTAGCAAAAGATGACTTATTTTAAATTGTGATGTATCACTTCTAGAATTTTAAAGCCCTCCTTATAAGCTAATTACAAGAACTACCCAACGCATACCTAACCTAATTAGCAGTGCGTATAATTTTTAGGTTAGTCACTAATAAATCATAATGATTTTGGGTCATTAAGACCGCCACATCAAATAAATGTCCGAAAAATAGAAGTATTTGTAGATATGAGGTTGAGTTACATTGACGATAATACTAATGTTTTTTTTGTTACAAACAGAGAAAGGAAAGAACAGAGGGAATAGAATGAGGGAAGATTCTGCTGTGATAAGCAGATTTCATTTCATACCTTTTCCTGTACAATGCACCTCTATTTATACACTTTGTATACTAGTTACTATCCGTACAGTACAGCTGGCATTATAACTAAATTAGTTTCTTGATTTACATTATGCCTAATACCCTCCCTCAAGCTAATGTTGTCGGTAGATGAGAATAGCTTGTCAGACAATTGTTTGAACCGAATAGAGGAAAGTGATTTTGTGAATAAGTCGGCAATTTGATCTTTGCTTGAGATATGATGAAGATGTATTGTTTGATCTTTAATGCAATTTCTGATGAAATGATAGTCTACCTTAATATGTTTTGTTCGAGCATGATAAACTGGATTATTTGCTAGTGCTATAACTGATGTATTGTCGCAATATAAGGAGGTAGGCATTTGTTGTTTGCAGTCTAGTTCTTGTAGTAGTTGTCTTAACCATATAATTTCGGTGGCAGCTGATGCTAGAGCCCGATACTCTGCTTCTGTAGAAGATCTTGCAACTGTTTGTTGCTTTTTAGCACTCCAGGAAATAAGAGAATTTCCTAAGAAATTACAAAAGCCTGTTGTTGATTTTCGATCCAGTTGATCTCCTGCCCAGTCGGAATCAACATAAGAATGAAGTGTTAGAGAGTCACCTGAGATCGGTAAGCCGTAATCAGATGTTCCTTTAAGAAATCGGAGTATGCGTTTTAAGGATTCGAAATGACTATCAAGCGGATTATGCATAGCCTGACTTACTTTGCTCACAGCATAAGATATATCGGGTCTAGTTAGTGTTAAGTACTGAAGAGCACCGACCAGTTGTCGGTATAGCAGCTGATTTGCGCATGGTTTGTCTTCAGTTTTGACTGCAGTTGTTTTGAGTTGCGTCGGGCTCGCTACTGGCTTGCAATTGAGCATTCCCGCTAGTTCCAGAATTGTGTTAACATACCGCTGCTGGTTCAAAATGACTCCCGATGAGGTGTATGTTGTGTTGATTCCTAAAAACTGAGATAATGATCCCAGATTTCTCATTTTGAATTTGCTGTGTAAATAATCCACTGTTGTTTGTATGAATTTTTGTTGATTCCCGGTTAGCATGATGTCATCTACATATATCAAGAAGTAAGCTCGAATGCTGTTTTGATGATAGATCAATAGCGACGGGTCTGAATTACTCGTTTTAAACCCGATAGTTTGAAGAGCTCCTGTGAGAGTTTCGAACCATTGGCGTGGAGATTGTTTCAAACCGTAAAGTGCTTTCTTTAGCTTACATACATGATTTGGATACATTGCATCTAAGAATCCCGGCGGCTGCTTCATATAGACGGTGTCCGCGAGTTTACCATGTAAGAAAGCATTTGATACATCCAATTGATGTATATACCATTTGTAGTGAAGTGCTAAAACAATAAGAATTCTCACGGTAGGAGTTTTTGCCACAGGACTAAATGTTTCGTGATAATCTAGTCCATATTCCTTCTTGTATCCCAATGCAACTAGCCGGGCTTTGTATCTTGCTATGGTTCCATCTGAATTATACTTGGTTCGGTAAGTCCACTTACAACCGAGCGGATTTTGTTTCGGAGAAAAGGCACTAGATCCCATGTTCCTTGTAGTTGAAGTGCTTGAAATTCGGCCGACATAGCTTCCCTCCACTGTTTTTGTTTGCTGGCTTGGTGATAAGAGGTGGGATCTTGATGAATTATTTGGTGAGTAAGATTGAGAATTTGTTTTGGTTTGAGATGACCCGTTTGATAGCGAGTTTTCATTGGGTGAATTGGCTGTTTTTGAGAATATTTGGAGATGGGTTCAGGTTGGGTGGTGTTGTCTGGATTGAAGACAGGAATGTTTGTTGCCTGTGTAGTAGCGGTAGATTGTGAACTGTTGTGAGATGAAGACTGAGGTAGAGGTAGAGAGATTTGAGTTTGTTTTGAAGTTATAACAGGGTTTTTATTGAGCTGGATAGACACGATTTTGGTAATGGCGTTGGTGGGTACAAGAAGTAGAGGACAAATGTTTAAGGAAGATTGAGGTGGCTGTGAAGACACGTTGTGGGTTTGATAGGGAAAAACATTTTCATTGAAGACAAAATGTCTTGATGTGTAGATTTTGTGAGTTATTGGATCGAAACAGTGGTACCCTTTTTGAGTTCCGGCATAGCCAATGAATACGCATGGTATGGAAAAGGAAGATAGTTTTGATTTTGTGTAAGGCCGAAGCCAAGGATAACACAAACATCCAAATGTTTTGAGATGTTTATATGTGGGCAGTTTGCTATAGAGAATTTCGTAGGGCGTTTTATTGTTTAGCTTTGAGCTGGGAATGATATTGATGATGTGGATTGCGGTGAGAAGAGCTTGGATCCAGAGAGTTTGAGGTGCATGAGCTTGTATGAGGAGGCTGCGGGTTGTTTCGACAATATGTCGATGTTTGCGTTCGGCAACGCCATTTTGAGCTGGAGTGTAGGGACATGTGTATTGATGATTTATGCCCCAGGATTTGCACGCTTGCTTGAAATAATGATTTACATACTCACCTCCTCCATCGGTGCGTATGGTTTTTATGAGTTTATTGAATTGGCATTTTACCCATCGATAGAATTCAATGAATTTTTGAACTACTTCAGATTTTTGTTTCAAAGGAAAGACCCACACAAAACGTGAATGATCATCTATAAAAGAAACATAGTAACGATGTCCGTGTATAGATTCATATGATGAGGGACCCCAGACATCTGAGTGTATAAGCTCAAATGTATTCCCTGTGGTAGAAACAGAGGAGGAGAAGGGTAATCTTTTGCTTTTGGCAAGATTACACGTGTTACATGTCTTATTGTGTAAAGAGGTGCAGATAGAGGAGTCTAATTTCGTTAATATTTGAAGCTTTCTGTGATGGGGATGACCAAGCCGATTATGCCATAAATCGGGAACGAATTGAGCAGAAAACAAAGCGAGAGAGGATGGCGTTTGGGACAGTTTGATGGAGTAAAGACCGTTGTGACTAGGTCCCTGAAGTAAAATGCGATTGGTCCGAGCTTCCTTGATTTGGTAGCCAGACGAAGAGAACGAGACAATGCACGCATTGTCTCGAGTTAGTTGATAAATGGACAACAAATTAAATGACAGATTTGGAACAAGATGAATGTGATTTAGTTTGAGATTACCAGTTGGAGTAGGAAGTATGCCTTTGCCGGTATTTGATATGGACAACTGATGCCCATTTCCGATCGTAACTTGTGAGTTGCCTGTGTAAGGCTCAGTTGTGTTGAGCTGATTTGGATCTGCCGTGAGATGAGAAGAAGCTCCGCTGTCCAAGAACCATTCATTTGTTCGATTTTCGTCCTTCGAGGTGTATAACGCCGTTTTTTATTCTTGATATGAAGGATCATGCCTGTGCCAACACCTTAGAGCTGAGTGACCTGTTTTGGTGCAGATCTGACAGATTATTGATTTATTTGATTGCTTTTCTCCTGTCGTAAACGTGATACGGGAATTGGTGTTGTTGTTTGATCTTCCACGATAGTTGTTATAGCGACCTCGACCTAGTCCTCTAGATGCTGTTAATGCCATTGTTTTATCTGAAATTTGAAGCAACTGCAGGTCACGAGCGGCTTCTTGTGCCAAAGTTTGTTCCTCTGTACACAGCATAGTGTACAATTCATCAAGATCTAGTGGTTGTCGACTGGTGCGAATCGCTGTTTTGAACGCCTGGTATGTCGCCGGCAGACCATTTAAGGTATGAAGTATGATATCCTCAGAGTCTATCTGGCATCCAGCGGCTGTAATGGCATCTACTTTGGATTTTACAAGAAGCAGGTATTGCGTCATTGAATTATCTTTGTTGAGAAACTGCAGCTCATTCTTTAATTGCATTACGCGAGATCTTGTTGTAGCTTGAAGGCGATGGTTCAGTGTGGACCATATTTCTGTACAATGCGCTAAAGATAGCACATATGGTAAGATAGAAGGCGAAATTACGGACATTAACGCCGCCACGAGATTTTGGTCCAGTAGCATCCATGTTTCATACGCCGATTTGGCGCTGGAATTTGAGTTTTCAGCATCTTTATCACCTTGCGATGGGCAAGAACACGATCCGTCGAGGAAACCTTTGAATCCATTTGCAGCAAATACTTTCTCTACCTGTGATCGCCATAACGGGAAGTTGTCGGCGGTAAGTGTAATGGAGACGAGATTCTTGATATTTCCGATCAAGAATTTTAGCTGGGGAGGAATCTGGATGGCGCTGATAGAGGATATACTATCGACGGATGATGTCGATCCCGCCATTGTGTCTTTAGTCGAAGACGATATCAGAGATTGAAAACAAGAAAGCGGCGAATCAATCCCGCTCTGATACCATGTTACAAACAGAGAAAGGAAAGAACATAGGGAATAGAATGAGGGAAGATTCTGCTGTGATAAGCAGATTTCATTTCATACCTTTTCCTGTACAATGCACCTCTATTTATACAGGTATAATGAAAGAGCTTATATAGTAATCAAAGTAAGATTCTTGATGAGCGTAGAATAGGGGCTTCAAAAAAAAGGAGAGGATGCTATACATGTAGAGCCATAAGTTAGAGAAATTATTCTATGTGGTGTCTGAATGCGTCCATAAGTTAATCCAGATGCATCACATCATCCAACGCACTTTCAATCGGGTGACGTGACGTGTCCGGATTGACCTCTGACCGTGTCCGGACACCGCATGTAATAATTTTTTCATAAGCTGAGGGAAGTTTTGGGTTGGACAAAAGAATGATAAGATTTTTAGCAAAAGAGGATTTATTTAAATTGCGATGTATCACTTCTAGAATTTTAAAGCCCTCCTTATAAGCTAATTACAAGAACTACCCAACGCATCCCTAACCTAATTAGCAGTGAGTATAATGTTTAGATTAATCACTAATAAATCATAATGATTTTGGGTCATTAAGACCGCCGCATCAAATAAATGCCCGAAAAATAGAAGGATTTGTAGATATGAGGTTGAGTTACATTGACGATAATACTAATGTTTTTTTTTTTTGATATATTAATTAGAGGATTTTCACAACCTAAATGTGCAAATCTTATTAAAAAATTTGCATCAATGCTTCACAAATGATGTCAATGACTTAATTGCAAAATGCCACTACTAATAAATCAAACTTTCGCAACACTTTTTTGGACTTGCTGCAGCAGTTTAAGAACAGATGCAAAGCCGCTGTATTTGCGTTCACGATGTCAAATGCATGGAGTAGGGGATTAGAACAGTAAGATTTTAACAGCGGTTAAAACTGCTATTTATATCTGAGTCTAATGTCCGTTGTTGAAACATTAGATTTTTTATAGCGTGTTTAAATGTTTAAGTAGAAAACTTCTACTAACGTTAAAATTTAAGAACTTCAACTCCTGCAGAGCTTAACCACTAAATGTTTAAATATTCCAATAGAAAACATCAAATCTTTAAACAGAAAACTCCCAAGATGTTTATGAGCTGCTGCATAATAACTCTTTGCTGTTCGGTTAAAAAAAAAAAATATATATATAATATTTACTATAAGGCCTGTCAAAACCGGGTCACGGGTCGGATTCGGATTCAACCCGAAACTGACCCGGGTACATACGGGTCAACCCGAACCCGATCCGTTTTTTCGAAACGGGTCATTATGCTGAACCCGAACCCGACCCGTTTGACCCGAAAAAAAATAAAATTAATTTTTTTATTTAATTACAAATAAAAATATACAACAAAAACAAAACCAGTACAGATAAAATGAATTTAAGTCTAAAGAAGTAATGAAGCAGCAAAGATCAAATGAATTTAAGTCTAAAGAAATAATGAAGCAGCACAGATCAACTGCACAAACTTACAGAATTCTGCTCAAGTGCTGAAGACTGAAGTGCACAACTGTTATTTACAAATTTACATATCATTTACAAATAAATTACAAAACCAGCACAGATCTATATTTTGACTTTTGAGAAATAAGCACGGCTCAACTTCACTGTTCCCTTGCTCAACTCCTCAACCAATAAGCACGGCTCAACTTCAAGTCTTCAGGCACACGACCTCAACCTGTATGGCTAATGGCTGTATTCACAGAGCAAGAAAGAACTATATTTTGAGAAATAAACAAGTTAGATATGATGCTCATTGCTCAGATTAATCCTTCCAAATCTTTAATCACCTTATGAGGTGTATGTTCAATCAACATTAGCATATTAGTATATTACCATCCAAGGTGGCGACTTGTATTTTGCATTAAGTTAGTATCTATTCATTTATATATGTAGTATCTACTCATTTGACTTGAATACAAAATTACAAATGTCTCCTAATTGTAAACTTGTAATAACACTTATTATGAAATTATTCCCACTGTAATTTGAGAAGGTTGATCATCATCGCTTCATCACTTTAAAACAACAACAAATAATATTTAATGCTTCATCAAATGAATCATAAGAAGCATCAGGATACACGAAACAACACAAGATCAAATGAATCAGCCTAATCAACAATTCAGAATCCTAAAGAACCAGCAAGATACACAAAACCAAAAGAACTGAAGAAGGAATGAAGCAGCTGGCAGGTCACCCGAAACAAAAAAAAAAAAAAAAAACAAAACCAGCACAGATCAAATGAATTTAAGTCTAAAGAAGTAATGAAGCAGCACAGATCAAATGAATTTACGTCTAAAGAAGTAATGAAGCACACAGATCAACTGCACATAGACCAGCAAACCAGCAGGTCACCCGAATTAACAATTCAGACTTACGAATTCTGCTGAAGTGCACAACTACACATACACCAACAAAACCAGCAGGTCACCCGAATTCTCATTCAATGTTCCAGAAGAACTGAAGTCTAAAGAAGTAAAGACATAAAGTAATGAAGCACAGAAACAAGCAAGCAGCACATTCTGCTCAAGTGGTGAAATGCACAAATGCAGTCTGCACATACACGAGCAAACCAGCAGCTCACCCGAAAAAAAAAAATCAAATAAATTTTGTTCTTGACTCTTGAGTCATAACTCATAACAAATTAACAATACACACTTACAGAAATACAACATTAAAGAAATAAGCTATCTTTCAAGTTCAACATTAAACCAAACAACCAAATTAATTTTTCATATAAACAGAACTTTCCCCAGCTGGACATGTTTTGTAGTTGGAGTCACCCAACAATAATTATTGGAAAGCCCTGCGGTAATATAGAGCACTTTCTAACATTATGAAAGTGGAGTTCCACCTTGTAGGAACATCTTGTCTTAAGCCTTTTTTCGATTCCAAGCAACTCTGTTTCACACAATCTAAAAATTTTTGTTTCCTTGCTTGAGATCCCTTGACATATTTTATGCTCTCTCTGATTTTTGAGATTGAAGCATCAATCTCCTTGATTCCCTCTTGGACAATAAGATTAATAATATGAGCTGTGCACCTAATATGGAAAAACTGACCTTCACATAGCAAAGCTCTTCTCAAATTTATTTGATTTCTCAAGTAGTCAACACATACATTGTTTGCAGAAGCGTTGTCTAAGGTAACACTGAAAAGTTTAGATTCTATTTTTCATTTAAGAAAAAGAGACTGCAATTTCTCACATAGTGCTATCCCATCATGGGGTGGTGGCATAAAAGAAAAACTAATTATTTTTTTGTGTAAGTACCACTCATTGTTAATAAAATGCACGGTCAGACAAATAAAGCCATCGGTGTTTATGGATGTCCACAAGTCAGATGTAACAGAAACTTTGCTAGTGCACTTACTTGAATTTGATCGAATATTACAAAGCTCTTTAGTGAATAATTTCTTGCAATCATTCCTTACTGTATTCCTAGAAAACGTTTGAACATCCCGACGAAGATATGTCATAAGTGATCGAACACCCAACCATTTAAAGCTTCTTAATTACGACTAAACCATCATCACATGCATCTAAGCCCTCTACCACATTGTCTTCAATGCGAACTTCATCATTTTTCTTGAATATAATTTTCAGGAAGTGTGTTTGAATCCTCCATCTATTGTAAAAATTATATCAAATTATACAAATGAAAAATGAAAATTTATCTTTAAAAAATATCCAACTCACAAATAGTCAAATACACAATCAGTGAAATATGAAATTGCTGTAATTACAATTGCATATAGGGATATAGCCCACTTCCAACAGGCAACAGCCAACAGGAATGTCAGGAAACAAAGAATTCCAGTAGTCAACACACAGATACACTGAATCACTGATAAGTAATAACAGTCACAAGGCCGACAACCCACAGGGCACAACAACTCAACAAGTCACTAAGTCGGCAAGCAGCCAAGCAGAATAAATGAAAGCCAAGCCAACTGCTAACAAAACGTTGGAACTTCAATTTTTAAAACCCTAAGTCGAGTTTCAACAAAAATCTGTGCAAACCCTAAGCCAAGCCAACTGCTAACTAAATAACTGCATCTTAAGATGAAAATTAAAAATTCGTAAAAAAACTAAACAGATAAAAACACAAAATGTGCAACAGTGCAAGCCCTAATCGTTATTTCAAAGCCACCGCAACTTCAAATTGGAAGGAAGAATCGAAGAAGCAAATAACTCATAAAAAACCACTGTAGTCTCTACTATCTAGCAGTAGCAGTGACTCATTAACAAAAAAAAAAAAATTGCAACACTCATTACTTGACGTCAAAGATAACAGAAAGAAAGTTAACCAAAAAGTCAAACCAGGCGAAGCAGCGAACGATTGACGAAGAATCAAAGAGCTGCATTCTAGCAGACTAGCAGAGGAGGAAATCTCAGCGAAATCGACCAGCCTTAGATTAGGGTTTTCTCGCTCGAAGAGACGAAGTCACGAACGACGAGGTAGCGAACGTACTCGGTTCTCGGTATTAGGCGCTAGTTAAATGCCATGAGGGTAAAATTGTAAATACAAAAAGCGGGTCGAAACAGGTCATTTTTAGGTTACCCGGGTTGACCCGAACACGATTTGCATCCTCTTAGCTTGAACAGAAGGCAATGAAGATCCAGTCTTCAGGTCTTCCCCTTCAGAAGCAGTTCGAACCAGAGGGTTCTGGTCAGTGTGGGCATCTTCGTCTCGTGAGGTAGTCTGCCATCAATCTAACACAATTAGGGAGTCGAGCTCGAGTTAAGGGATATTCGAGTCGAGCCCGATTGTCAAATATATCGAGCATGAGCTCAATCTTGAACTCGAGTCGAGCTCGAGTGAACAGGGGAAAGAAGAACTTGTCGAGCTGCTCGAGCGGCAGTTCGAGCTCAATCCGTCTGTCGTCAATGCCAGAGTCCGTTGCCAGTGTCTGCGTCGTTGTCAGCGTCTGTGTCGTCGATCGCCAGCATTCACGTCTTCTTTGATAAACTGGTTCACCTGCATTAAAGCTTTAGCAAGAAAGGAAAGATGAAAGAAAACAGAGCATAACAGAGAAGGCTATCAGAAAGAGCTCAGCAGCTCTCATTTCCTTAACGCCACCTCACCGCTACAGTACTTGAGATATATAGCCCGATTGGTTAACACCCAACGGCTGTGATACACATACAGTGATCAAACGGTGAGCTAAACAGCCGTGCACTGTTATAGCAGTGTTAGTGGGTAGTGCACTGCATACATGAGCCGACTTATCAATAAGGCTAGCTACTTATCCAGTTTCCTTATCAGCCCCCCTCAAGTTAACGCTTGGTGGTCGAATCGTTAACTTGTTACGAAGTAGCACAAAACGGGTAGCAGAAAGCGGTTTGGTGAAGATATCCGCTGGTTGATCAACTATGGGAATATGATGAACCGAGATGTAGTGCGAGCGAATGCAATCACGGATAAAGTGAAAATCTATTTCGATATGCTTGGTACGAGCATGAAAAATGGGATTGTTGGCTAAGGCCAGGGCAGAGACATTATCACAGTAGAGCTTGGTGGGACTGAG
>NW_021319444.1:178373-199756 GCF_001605985.2 Dendrobium catenatum
CGACCGCGCCCGCGTGCCCCAGTGCGCCCGCCCGCGCCCGCGCTGGCGTCCACCCGCTTTTCTCCGCCCCCACCGTCCGCCTGCCGCCGTTCCGGTGCCGGCAACCCCAAAACCGGGTCGGGTCCGGGTTCGGATTTTCGACCCGTTTATCTACCCGGGTCGGGTTAGGGTCGACCCGTTTGAACCCGGGTTAGTTCCGGGTTCGGCCCGAACCCGACCCGTGACCCGAAATTGACACCCCTAGTTCACATCGCGATCGACACCAGAGGGCCGCTATATCTTCGTTTGAATTGCTGGGTGCGAGTTTATGTAGGTTTCGATCAGGCTCCGTCAGCAGCGTGGGGGGGTTCAGAAGAGCAGGTCGAGAGGTCCATTTGCATCGTCTTAGCTTGAATAGAAGGCAATGAAGATCCAGTCTTCAGGTCTTCCCCTTTAGAAGCAGTTCGAACCAGAGGGTTCTGGTCAGTGTGGGCATCTTCGTCTCGTTAGGTAGTCTGCCATCAATGTAACACAATTAGGGGTGCAAAGGAATCGAGTCGAGCTCGAGTTAAGGGATGTTCGAGTCGAGCCCGACTGTCAAATATCAAGCACGAGCTCAAGCTTGAACTCGAGTCGAGCTCGACTGAACAGGGGAAAGAACCTGTCGAGCTGCTCGAGCGGCAGTTCGAGCTCAATCCGTCTGTCGTCAATGCCAGAGTCCGTCGCTAGTTCTACGTCGTCGTCAGCGTCCGTGTCGTTGCAAGCATTCACATCTTCTTCACCAGCGTCCGTCTCCAGCTTCAGTCATCATCATCGCCAACGCCAGTTATTCACCAGCATCCATCATTTTCTCGCCTGCAATGCGTTCCGCGAGCTACTTGACGAGTTTGTGAGTCGAGCGGAGGGTTGTTCGAGCTCGAACTCGATAAGCTCGACTCGACAAGCCTGATATCGAGTCCAGCTTGAGCTTGCTCGCGATCTAGCTTGACTCGGTTGCTCCCCTAAACACAATTATCCTTTGAAGTAGGAGGGCGGGAGGTTTGATCGATGGGAATTCAACTCGTCGCCATGGGAAGTTGCCCAATTGCACTCCATCATGAACTACGCGGTTTTTGAAAACATACGTCGGGTCTATGGTTCCACAGTTTGCCCGCCGACCCGAACGGTTTTTAGCCTATCCAGTTATGTGATGGAATTGAACTGGCCTTCCGACCAGTTCATGGTTTTAGCCGGTTGAGTCAACCGATCTGATCCAATTTTAACAATCATGGCGGATAGTGATAGTACACATCAATCGCGCGCTCCCTATTTCATGTGAAGAATGTGAGTTTATTTATTATTTCTTGAATGATGATGCTTTGATTATTTTGTTCAATGTCCAAAAAACATTTAATTAGTTTGTTCAAATCAATTTTTTTATCATAGGTTATTATTTGAGCATTTATGTGTTTTAATGACTTTAGAATTGAGTGATTTTGAACTAGTTAGATTTCTCTCATCAAGACATTCAATTTGACTATAAACATGCAAGATTCAAAGAATGCTGAATTCTTTAGAATTAGTTTGTTCAAATCAATTTTTTTATCATAGGTTATTATTTGAGCATTTATGTGTTTTAATGACTTTAGAATTGAGTGATTTTGAACTAGTTAGATTTCTCTCATCAAGACATTCAATTTGACTATAAACATGCAAGATTCAAAGAATGCTGAATTCTTTAGTTAATATCACCAAGTGTCAAGTGCATAATTTGGGCTTATTTGGGGCTGGATAGTAAAAGTTTTTATGTCGATGTGTTCATCTCGTCAAGACATCCAATTCAGCTGTAAATTTATTGAAATTAAAATTCAGATGATCTTAATCCAAATTCTTAAAAATTTCGATTCAAACAAAATTTTTTGCTTGATCAGATAAATTTTCAAATGGCATATCAAAGGTAATTTTTTGTATATGAGTACCTATTCTGGTGGAGGAAGAAATGGAAAAATAAAATAAAATATAGTCTGTGATAAAGCTAGCACAATACAAGAAGCAAAGAAATAATCTATGGCTCCTTTTGTAAACACTGAGGAACAAGAACAATAGTGGAACCCTTTATCAGTGGTAAAATTATTATGTGTGGATACGGACGCTGTTTGGAGGTGAATCAGAATGCGTCACGTCATTTTTTTTGTGTATCGTGTGACGTAGGCACGTAGCACATTCTGATTCGCCTCCCGACGGTTCGTTGTCCACACAAAATAACTGATATGAGATAGTCAACGCATACTACTGTATATTAATTAAAGGATAAGGCGCATCAAATTAGATTTGCATTAGTATTTTACATTTTTTTGAATCCTATCAATTCAAAATCTCTTAATAAAATACACATAAATGCTACATAATTTTGACACGTCTCTAAACAATGCAGTTAATCAACTTAAATATTGATGCACTATATATATTAAAAATTTTCAAAAATAAATTCAAGATCATATGAGCGCTCATTTGGTCATTCTTATGGCTCTACCTTCAATTCAATTTTTTCAAATCATTGCTCTGATGCCACTAGCTATATCACATCCCAATATTAAATTTGAAGAATTATTCTTAATACTAATTTATTTATTCATAATTAGCAACAAAGAGCCATTTACTTTTATTCAAATACTAATAAACATACACATTTACATCATCATTTCATTCATCCAAAGAATTATACATAATAATCAAATATCAATGTTCTTTTGGATATCAATAATTGGATTGCAAAAAATACATCTAAAATCCAAAAGTATCTACAATATGACTTTTAACCTTATCAACATCGTTCTACTCAGTCGATGTCTTACCCTTCCCTTAAACAACATGTAAGCAACGTAAGATAATCAAACACCTTCTCAATAAGCTGCAAGAAATTTATTGTAGTATTTAATATTCAATATTTAAAATAAATTGCACAAAAAAGAATATTACATAAATAAAAAGTTAAGTAGTTCAATTAAAGTAGCATAATGTTTGTATAATAATCTATCACTAACATGATTATAATAGTATTACTAGTGTCAACAATGTAAACATGTCAAAGATACTAAAAAAAAATATTTCATGAGCTTGAATGTGACAACACCATGAACTTGCTATGAGGACATATGAATCATGTTTCACATTTACATAGCATATTTGACATATCACATTTATCATTTCACATTTCATATGTCTCATTTTCACTAACAGTTATGCACCAAAATGAAATAGGTAGTAAGAATATATACACCAACAATATCAACATATACAGTGTAGGATTATAACTTTAGATCAAAATTAACATTATGTAACATAAAATAATATGAACATAACTTCATAACATAAACATTTACTTGAGCATGATATCTAAATGTAAGCAGCATAAAATGAAATAACATATAACATAACATTCACATTACTTTTTTGGTACCTCCTTATACCTCTGCTTGTATACATGATCATTCACTTTTCATATTTCATATTTTCTAATTCTTTCTTATACGTCAACTTTCACATATACATCTCACTTATACATCCACTTGTATACATATCCCTTCACATTTTCAGGTGCCTCCTCATATCTCCACTTGTATGCACATTTCTTGGTGCCTTCTTATACATCTATATCCACTTATAACTCTATTTGTATACAGTCCTTTCACATTACACATTTCATATTTTCTGATGTCTTTTTATGCCTCAACTTCCACTTATACCTCCATTTTATCGTATCACATTTGATTGAGGGTAGATCAACGCACATATGAACAATTACATAAATATGCAAGCCATTATACCTCCACTTGTATAAATGTGAAATATATGCCACTAACTATTAGTATTTTCATTCTCCTTTCCCTACACTCATAATTTTAAGCACATTGGCCCAGAGATAGCAAAATTTCCATCATGTATAAATATGGAAAAAATTTGGAGCACTCCGTCAAACAATCCATATTGATATGATTCTCTTGAGCATAAGTGTTCGATGAGCATTTAAGTGCCTTAATGATGTCAGAATTATATGATCTTGGTCTTGTTGGATTCATCTTATTGAACAGCTTGATTCAATTATAAACATGCTAAATTTGGAGATTATTTTGTCATATAATGAATTTACTAAAGTTTTTTATTATACTTTTGGCCCTTGGCTTGGGCTTATTTGTGTTCGGATTTGGTTATTTTTTTGGGTTGGTGTCGTCAAGACGTTTAGCATAACTATAAATTTGTTGAAATCATAGTTCGAATGATCTTGAATTTAGTTTTTGATATTCCCAGCTTAAATACACCTAAGTTTCATGTCGAATCAAGACGGTTTTTTATGGTGCATCAGTACTTATCCACATGATTACATATTTATATGTATTTATACATACATACATATACATTATAATCTAATTCAAATATGATTCAATAAAAGTTGAATTTGAGCATAAACTTAACTCATTAGTCGGCTCATTAGCTTTAATCTGAGCTCAGCTCAAACGAAATTTTAATTCAAATTTCCAACAAATTTGAGTGAAATTCACACTTTAAAGTAGAATCTTCTCAAATCCGTCTATGCATACAAAATAAAAAATATTATTATTATTATTATTATTCTCGTGGTAAGCATGCACTTGTCTTTCACTCATACGAATTATTGGATTTTTTTTTAAAGATGCTTTACATGTTTAAGGTCGGTGACGAATGGCGAGATCCAATTGGTTCATCAAAATAAATGTGACAAAATTGCCCTCTTCACGTGGTGGATTTGATGCTTCCATGCGTTTGACAACCACGAAGGACATGGCCAGCAATTGGCCAACGAGCTTTCTCCACCTAAAAACAAGAAAAAGCCACGACGGAAAGAAGATTCTCGCTTTTTATCATTGCGAGCAATTTGCAAGAGAATTTTTATGTTAGGATAACTTTTAAAGATTTTTCTTTTTATGAAAGAGTAAGGGTTTAATTTAAATTAAAAATAAAATAGGATATTAAAATTTTTTAAAAGAAGTAAATTAGTCAAATAAGATAGTGCATTTTATTGAATGCACCAAATTGTTTGACGTATTTAGAATAAATTAAATAATTTGACGCATTCCATTGAATATATCCTTTAGTATGACACATTGTGCTACAGTTCTGCGACATACGGGACGAATGTGTAAATTTATATGGTGCATTTTGAATACACCAAATTTTTTATTTTACTTATTTGCTATGTTTTAAATTTTAAAACTCACGTGCTGCTACTGTTAAAAATATATATTATATATATTCTTTCTTAAAAAATAAAAATTTAACTTTCCATTGGTGCATTTTTTTCTACTTTTTTACATTTTAGTTATTATTTTTAATAAGTTTTTTTTATTAAGAAGTTATCTTTTGTAACAGCTTTTAAAAAAATATATATTTTCTCTATAACATATTTTATTATCATTTTACAAAAACTATAATAATTCCAAAAGATCGATACTTATATGAGATGTAACTTAAGGAGAGATGATTGGGAGCGCTGTTATTACGTCCTCCGACCGGACGCAGAGGAACATCCGGATAGGCTGTATTTTGCCTACAACCGGATGCTCCTCTGCATCCGGTCAACCGAACCAAATAAAAGTTCGATATTGGAGATGATGGTGAGGACATTTGAATACGATGATGATGAGTTCAAGCAACCAATGAGATAAAAAAGTCAGCAAAGCTTTTAGTAATTTGCAAGGAAAAAAAAAGGTATTTTGCAAGAAAGAGAAGTCAACTGCGAGCTACCAATAATAGAGGTCTTGAGCTTACCACCACATGTATTGTATTCGTATAGATTTAGATTTTATTTGATATAATTTTCTTATTATTTTTTAAAGTAAATTTTTAGTATAAAATTTTTTAGATTTTTTATAAAAAATTATTTTAGAAAAAAGTAAAAGCCATCTCAAAGGAAGCTTTCAGTTTTATTTGGGACTGCTTTTTGCCACTATTTTTTAATGTTTAAAAAAATACATGAACTAAAAAACTATTTTAGAAAACTGTCACCAAACTAAGCTTTAGGTTTCTTTTGGGACGGATTTCTTTCTAATTTATAAAACTGTTGTATGGAAAGTAAATTTTTAAAAGATGCACTAAAAAAATATTTTTTTTAGTACATTTTTTTTTTGAAAGAAATGAAAAGAAATGACCAAACAAAAATTATGGTTGCTGTTAGAAAAATAAAATAGTAAAAAAGTTATCCCAAATGAAACATTATAAACACATCTAAATTTATGATTTATAGCTGGTAAATTAATATGTACTCCTTTATAAAAATTTAGAACTGGTAATTTTTTGTTAGATTGTAATAGATTTAGGCTTCGTTCGGGACAACTTTCTTCTTGTTTTTTAAATCAACTTTTTAATACAAAATAAAAAACTATTTTAAAATATAATAAAAAAGCCGTCCAAATGAAGCTTTGGATGATGTTCGTTGAACAACTTTAGCAATGGAAAGATCAAAGGAAGCCAGCTAGATAGAAATGAAAGAGTAAATTAAACTAAAAAACGTTTTAACGTGTTTACAATTAATATAGTAAGTACAAAAGAATGTTAAATTAATATGCTCCTTCCCAACATCTCAATCACATTTATATTGACATCTTTATATATTCATTTTGCTGACAACTATCAATGCCCCCATTATGTCAATTTGATAAGTCATCTTGAGAAGGATAACTTCTTAGCACTATCATCAATCATTATCATCATCAACTTTACAATGTAAAGGAGGGCGACTTATCAGAACCATCGTAGATATCTCGATAATTCGTCCTAAGAAAACCAAATTCTCGATATCTTTATAGACACCTTAGCAGGTCATCAAAACAAGGATGACTTCACATCATCCTCATCACCATTATAGCAAGTCATCGCAATAGCCGACTTCTTGGCATATCTTAGCAAGTTATTTCACATAATCCAATTATATTCATTAGTAGTAGATGAATCTAATCATGTATATGTATTGTAAATGTTAATAATGAAGTACATGTAAAATTAATGTTAGGAATAAATATGAAAATAAAATATGCCATCAATGAATTTATCTATGAATAGCTTAATGAAATATAACTTTAATGCATCGGTGCATCAGAGTTTTAAAAATAAATCATTGTTGCAATGTCATTAACCATGTAAATAAATAATTGGTTACGTAGTATTGTAGTCACGTTTCACATCATAGATGAGATTATCTCCAAATTAATTTAACTTTTTTCTTCGTGATGGTCAATAACATACTAATGACTTATGATTTCATTTAGTATAAGAGCCTTTATCTTCTCTTTCGCTATAAATATAATAAGTTCATCAACTTTCACTTCTGTCCAAGTCTATATACTTATTAGTCATTCATATTATTATTATTTAACCCAATTTTATATCGTATATTTACATTCAATATCATTCATCTAAAATAAGCATCAATCTCATATTTCATGCAAAACATATGAAACATGTAGAAATAAAATTTATGCATGCATTATTTTGTTGTAAGGATTATGAATTTTATGTCCTCTTTTTAGGTCCACATTTAAAGATGTATAAATGAAACTTGTAGAATTATTTACATAGCATAATGTAGGAGTGCACATGAGATTCTTCATAATATATTAGACTTTATATAGATATTATATCCTAAGCTATATGCATAATACATATTCAATATACTTTGTATCTTATATATTTCTTGAAAATCATTATGCAAAAATGTTCAACTATAACTTGGAAAAGATCAATTATACATAACATTAAGCATCTTAGATATGATCTATCATAGCATTCAAGTATTGTAGTAATAGTTAGATGTCTCATTTCCCAAATTCTTTCAATTATACAAAAAAAAAAAAAAAACACACACACACAAAAAACTCCCACAATCTTTTTCATGGCAAAAATGGTGTTTAAGCACCTCTATGTAGTTATTTTCATATTTATCTCTCGTCTTAGTAAGCAAGTTCTCTATTACTCCCTTTGTGACCTTATGCCATATGCTATGTTTTTTTTTTGTAATTCATGTGAAAATCATTGGATTAACTCATAATAATGATATAAACATAATAATAATATTAGTAATTATTATTATTATCTATCATAATTAGCATTAACTACTTTAGTTGTCATTAAATTTATATGGTCACAATTAGAAATTAAATCAAGTTTCCTAAATTTGATTTAATTGAACACCTTTTAAAATTTGGAAAAAACTCTCTAAACTTTTATTGAAATTGCAAGGTTTTGAATGTTCCAATAGCTACTTTAATTCCCCACAGTTATCATTTTTAGCATTTTTATTTAATTCTTACTTAAGTGCTTTATAAATATTGAAGTTATGTTAGACCGTTTGAAATAATTGAATGGATTGAAAACTTATTGTCAGATTACAGTTGTCTGATCATATGTCTGACAATCACAGTGTATTTCATGTGTTGCTTATGAGAAAATGGGTATCCGATTCTAGAAACCAAATATCGAGAGAACAAGTTGAGGTACATTCGAATCTTAGCTATACAGAGGAACTAGAAAGGATTCTGGCATATGATGTTAGAAAGTTGAGGAATAAACATATTTCAATGGTGAAGGTACAATGGAAGCACAGATCTGAAATGGAAGCTACTTGAGAGAAGAAATCTGAGATGAGGCAATTATATCACGATATATTTTGTTGATCTGAATTTTGAAATGTTGAGGACTACAATTTTCTTAGAAGGGGAGAATTATAACACATACTGAATTATAATAAAGTTGCACCCATTCTGACTTGATCTGATTACAAATAATCAATTAATTGTTTGCATTTTGAATCCTTTTGCAGGTGTCTGAGGAGGTTTTGTAAGCATGTTTAGGTATGTAGTGTTCTGAAACACGTCCTGGGAGTCGGTTTGCATGTTTTGAAAATTTTAAAAATTTCTCCCATGGCTCCGCGATGTCGGGATAGGCAGCGATGAGCTCTCTGGAATTTTTTAAATTAATACAACGTGGTGGGGTTGGGAGCATAGATGTGGCGCTGCGGCTCGAAAGATTTGGCACCGCGCTCGGTCAAATTTTTTGTATAAAAATATCATTTCCCTCCAAACTATTTCATTTCCACCCAATCAAGGCAGCTAGCTAGAGAGAGACATGAGGAGAAAGAATTCTAGAGAGAGAAAGTTCATTACATGCCGCTTTGGGTCAATATTTGGGGTCAGCCCAGTTCTAAAAATTGTCCGACTCAAGATATGTTGCATTTTTCCTATCTCAATTTTCTATAATTCAACAATTTTGAATTTTTTTTATTTTAAATATAAATTTTATGCATTTGAACTGAGATAAAATTTAAACGAGAAAACATTTAATGCGTAACTTTTGATATGTTATAGATAATGTAGTTCAATAGAGAATGTAGTTCAAAATATTTGGGTAATTTTCTTTAAAATTTTCACATATTATTTTTGAAACAGTGCTTTTCTAAAATTATAGAAAAATATCCATGCACTAAAAAATAGAGCCCTGCATTGGGTACCCATACCCACACCCACCCATGGCCTTGTGGGTGGGTAATAAACATCGGGGGGATAAATCGATTTTTATTACTAATCATTGTATATCTTATATTACTGTAATTCTCACTATGTAGTGTGCCGCACTTAACCACGCTATGACTACGGTAAATTCTTAAATGCAGTTTGAAAGTTTGCAATCAAAGCAAAGGGCAACAAGCCTCAAGGCCATCAGTCGGTGGCACACTGTGTTCAAAAAGCATGAAAAGTGGGTGGGTATAGGTGGGCTCGGCATCTCGAAAGTCACCATGGGTGGGCATGGGTGGGCGAAGCCCGTCCAAGTAAAGCATTGGTACCCAATGGGTACCCAACCAGGACCTCATGTAGGACTTTGCTAAAAAATAGAAGTGTAAAACAATTAAACCTCCGAAATAGTTCTGCACAATTTCTGATAATTTGATAGATACACTATATTGGGTCGAACTACTAAAATGATAGCTGTACGATAAATCTTTGAAGTTCTATAAATAGTTTCGTTTATGTTTAACTATACATTTGTGCATTTCTGTGACAATATGAGAAATTTGGGGAGAGTTCTGTCTAGAGTTATGTAAATAGCTCCATTTATGTTTAACTATGCATTTGTGCATTTCTATGTGAATATGAGAAATTCGGGGGGAGTTCTGTTTGGAGTTATGATTATATATCCGTTAAATTCTATTGCGAAGATTGTTAATGTGCTAAGAGCACTGGAAGGCTTGAGGGATAGGAGTTCTAAATAGGAGGCATAACAGTCTAGAGTTCATAATGTGAGACATAAGGGCTGAAGTTCTATTATTTTCTATTGTGCATTGTGTATTTATTTATATTCCGTTCAACATATTTTGCATTATGTTCAATATACTATACTTTGAATTTTGTATCCTGCTTAGTTATCAGGAAAACCTCATACTATTCTAACACCACTCTACTATAGTCTATTATTAAGATTGGAATAACTGCTTTATTCGAAGTATTGATATTTGCAATTATTGAGAAATGATTCGAGTAATGTAATATGTTGAGTTGTGTTAGCTCATTCTATATTATGTATTTCATTTTCAGGTCAGGGCAATGGAAAAAGGCTAGTTGGATAGTTTAGGCCAATTTTCTAGGGGGTATAGTGAATAGATACCTTTTATGTTCTTGTTTTAGGTTTTTGAACAATCATGAAATTTCATTATTTCTTGCCCCATGTATGTCTATTGCCAGGAACTATTATAGCAATAATATTTATTGTATACCTTTTTGGATAAATAAAAATAAAAAATGTGTGGATGAATAAATTTATATATAGCGAAAAAATTAGAAGCTCTCGTGTCTATTATCCAAAAAGAAATATGATATTTCACCAAATAAAAGGTCTTGATCAGTTATGTTCCACCTCTATTCTATCACCAAATAAAAGGTCTTGATAAGTTATGTTCCACCTCTATCCTATGTCTGTGAGTCATATTGGGTTGAGTTGTAACAGATTACCTACTACTTGGTCACTTAAGAAATAATTATTCAATCATCCTAAGATATACTTAGGCCCAGGCTTGAGAGTTCTTGATCATAAGACTAGTTGGCTTAAATAGACTTAGATTTCATTTGGGATAACTTTCTTAATGCATTCTAAAGCAACTTTTTAGTACAAAAACTTATAGTTTAAGAAATTTTTATACTAAAAAATTGATTTAGAAAGTAGTAAGAAAATTGTTCCAAAGAAAGCCTTAGATAGACGTCTAATTGTGTAAAAAAAAAATTAAAATCAAAGAAATATCTATGTTAAAAAATTCAGGTTTATGGTTCCATTTGTAAGTGTGAGACTTCATTGTAGGTCCTCAGCTTTAGTTGTTGTTTAGTCGTATAGATAGATGGCTTTGATCTTCTCTAAGAAAGGAACCTTTTTTAGGAGTCACAATTAACATGGCTACATGAGTCGCTTAAGCGACCAAGAGGTTATAAACTTATAATACACAATAAAATCTGCAATAATAAATTTTTATAGTAAATAAAATTTGCCTGATTGTCCCCGTGACATAATTTTTGAAGAAGATGAAAAACAGTTAAAGAAGAGAGAAAATAATATTTTCTATGTGTGTTCAGATAGCAGGGATACATGCCTATATATAATGGTGCTCACGGGTTGTACACAGGTTAACCCATGAATTCCTAATAACGTGTTTAAATGAATATTACAATTATCCTACGCTAACATTCCCCCTCAAACTGACAAGTGGGTGCAATTGTGAGTTTGGATCGGAGAAGTTTAAATCTAGCAGTCGTTAGCGGTTTAGTGAGTATATCCGCAATCTGATCGATGGTGCTAATAGGTAGCAATCGGATGTCCTGTTTTTGGATGTGATCTCGGACAAACCGTTGATCGATTTCGATATGCTTGGTTCGAGCATGAAAGACTGGATTGTTGGCTAAAGCAATTGTAGACATGTTGTCACAAAAGATGTCCACCGGTGAGTCCTGAGTGATACCAAAATCTGCTAGGAGACGCCGAATCCAAATGGTGTCAGCTGTTGCGGAAGCCAGAGCTCTATATTCGGATTCAGTGGACGATCTTGAAACTGTGGTTTGCTTTTTCACGGTCCAGGAAACTATGGTGTTGCCGAGAAATGTACAGAATCCTGAAGTGGATTTTCGGGATACTGGATCGGAAGCCCAATCTGCGTCGGAGAATGTGCGAAGCCGAAGGTCCGATCGAACAATGGGTAGACCGAAATCAAGCGTTCCTTCGATGTACCTCAGTAATTTCTTGAATTGAGAGGAGTGAGATTCGGACGGATCGTGTATATGTTGAGAAAGCGAGTTGACCGCATATGCTATGTCCGGTCTCGTTAACGTCAGATATTGTAGTGATCCGATGAGCTTGCGATACAGAGGGGCATCGAAAGACTCCACGCTATCTGATTTTGCCGCTGGAAGTTTTGTAGAAGATGGGTTAGAGACGGAGTTGCAACGTTGCAACCCGGCCATTTGAACTATAGAATTGGCGTAAACAGATTGTGACAGAATGTACTTATCTGGAAGAGTGTTGATTTTGATGCCGAGAAATTGGTGAGCGGTACCCAGATTTTTCATAGTGAATCGAGAATTGAGTTGAGCCGTGAGTTTTGTAATGGCTTGAGAATTATTTCCGGTTAGAAGAATGTCGTCAACATAGACGAGCAGATACATTTCAATGTTGTTTTGCCGGAATACTAGGAGAGAAGGATCCGCTTGACTATGTGTGAAGCCGAGTTGAATGAGAAAAGTTGTGAAGGTTGTATACCATTGTGTTTTGATTAAAAAAAATATATCTGTATTTAAATATATATAGTTTTGAAAGTCAAGAGTAGTCCAAATGACCTCATACAAAAATGAGGTCAACACACTGTCGCGGAGCTTGACGAAGGCCGTAAATAGCTTTGTTCAGCCGGCAAACATAGTCAGGATTTGTCGAATCTTCAAATCCTTTGGGCTGCCGCATAAAGACAGTTTCGGTGATATCGCCGTGAAGGAAGGCGTTTGCTACGTCGAGCTGATGTACCAGCCATTTGTGGAAGAGAGCTATAGTGAAAAGAATTTGGATCGTTGGTAGCTTTGCTACGGGACTGAACGTATTGAAATAGTCAATCCCATGTTCTTGTTGATTTCCAAGAGCAACCAGTCTAGCTTTGAATCGGGCTACAGAACCATCTGATAAATGCTTAGTTCGGTATGTCCATTTTGAGCCGAGAACTGGTTTGTTGATAGGAGGAGGGACCAACGTCCATGTTCCTTGTCTTTGAAGAGCAAAGAATTCTTCAGCCATGGCCTTTCGCCATTCGAAATTCTTGCTTGCTTCGGTATAAGACGTCGGGTCGGTTTGCTTGTGTTCTTGGTGAAGTAAGTTAAGTCTAGTCACAGGTTTTAATGATCCTGTTTTGGCCCGAGTTGTCATGGGATTGACTTGAATAGTTTTAGAGCATGGCCGTGCGACATCTTGTTGGAGAGTGATTTGCTCGGGATTAATGGACGTCGGGTTTGATAATTCGGCAGGCTCCTGTAAGAGAGGTTTGGAGTGAGACACTGCTTGTCCCTGATGAACCGTAGGATAAGGAACCAGTAGTGATGGCGGGAGATCCAGAGAAGCTGGATTTGAATCGAGCGTGTGCCTGTTTAGAAACGGAAAAGAGAGCTCGTTAAATTTGACGTGTCTTGATACTATTGTTTTATTTGTTACCTGATTGAGGCATTTATAGCCTTTCATAGTATCGGAATACCCAAGAAAAGCGCAGGGTGAAGATGTTGGCGATAATTTGTTGCGTTGAGTAGGCGGATTGAGTGGATAACACTCGCATCCAAATGTTCGAAGATGAGTATAAGAGGGAGCGAGACCGAACATGCATTGGAGAGGCGAGTCATTATTCGTTGTAGTTGATGGCATACGGTTTATAAGATAGACTGCCGTATTAGCGGCGTCCATCCAGAAGGTCAGAGGTAAACCAGCTGTAATATCAGTTTCTGCTCCAGGTTCGTCCGGACGAAGTCGGATCGTCCGGGACGATCGGTACAGGTTGACGATGTTTGCGCTCCGCAACACCGTTTTGCTCGGGGGTGTAGGGACAAGAAGACTGATGGATTATACCCGCCTGTTCAGTGAATTGTTTGAAGGAATGATTTATAAATTCGCCACCTCCGTCTGTGCGTAAAACCTTGATTTTACGGTTCGTTTGTCGCTCCATTTGCTTAGTGAAATTAATGAAAATGCTTGTAACATCGGACTTAAAAGTAAGCGGAAAAAGCCAAATGTAACGAGAGAAATCATCTACAAAAAGTACATAGTATCGAAACCCTTGGTTAGACGGAACCGGGGATGGTCCCCAGATGTCTGAATGCACCAGTTCTAATGGTGCTCGGGTTCGGCTAGTAGACCGATCAAAAGTAAGTTTATGTCTCTTACAAGAAAGACACGAATTACAGATTAACGGTAAAGTAGTAATATGTAAACTAGGATTTGCATGAGAAATTCGCTGAAGAATGCGATGATGAGGATGGCCAAGCCGTCGGTGCCACAATTCTTTGGATGCCGAGGTAGCAGACAGAGCTGTGGAGTGATCAGACTCGGGCCGAGCTGCTAGCTTGTATAGTCCGTCTTTACACGGTCCTCGAAGGAGGATTTGCTTGGTCACCCGATCCTTAAAGACGAACCCATTATTGTCAAAAATAATGTTAATCGGATTATCTTGAACCAATTTTGAAATGGATAGTAAGTTATAAGATAATGAAGGAACATGAAGTAAACGAGTGAGGAGCAACTTACTGTTGGGGGTGGGAAGGATTCTCGATCCCGAATGGGCAATCGGGATGGACCTTCCGTCCCCAATAGTTACAGATTCGTTTCCGGAATATTCGTTGTATTCATCTAATCTTGAGATTTTGTTCGTCATGTGAGAGGAAGCTCCGGAATCGATGTACCAATCGTCCGACGGGGTGCTTGTATTGTTAACGAGCAGAGCATTGTTGTTCTTGTTCGTTGTCGACATTGGAGTGTAATTGATGTTCAAGCGATGCCAGCAAGAATCTGCCATGTGACCGCGCTTCTTGCAAATTTGACATGTAACGAGCGTGTTCGCTGACTGTTTGTTCGGCGGAGCTGAATCTGTGGGAGGACGAGTGCAAGGGCGTCTGCCTCGTCCTCGACCCGCATAAAGAGCGGCGTTTGAGTCCGGAATTGTGGAAAATTTTGACGCAGCTGCTTTGAGATGAATCTCTTCACTGATCAGAAGAGCATAGAGAGTATCGAGAGATAAAGCATTTTGCATTGTGCGTATAGTGGTGGTGAACGATTGATACGCCTGCGGTAGCCCGTTTAAGATGTAAATCATGACGTCTTCGGAATCAACAGACGAGCCGGCTGATGAGATTTGATCCACGATTTTCTTGACCTCAGTGAGATATTGCGTCATGGACAGGTTTTGCATGGAGATATTGTGTAGTGCATGCTTAAGCTGGATAACCTTCGATCTATTCGAAGATTGAAATCTTGTATGAAGAGTAGTCCATATCTCATAAGTCGATTCAAGTTGAATCACGTAAGGTAGAACCGGGGGAGAGATCGTGGAACACATCGCCGTTGCGAGATTTTGATCCGTAATCGACCAAGAATTGAGATCTTGGTTCGGATCGGCATTCTCGATGGATGATTTTGGTTCAAGAAAACGAGCAAACCCATTTGCTTTGAAGAGTTTTGCAATTTGGGTACTCCAAATCGGAAAGTTGTCCGGCTTTAGTGAATGAGGAACAAGAAGTTTGAGATTCGATATTACGAATTTGAGCGACGGAGAGACGCCGGGCGTGGAAGATGCCGCTCCGATGGTGTCGCCGACTGCCGAGATGGAGGTAGAAGAAGAATTAGCCATTGATCGGCGCTGGTCGCAGAATCAAGAGGCTCTTGATACCATGAAGAAGATGAAAAACAGTTAAAGAAGAGAGAAAATAATATTTTCTATGTGTGTTCAGATAGCAGGGATACATGCCTATATATAATGGTGCTCACGGGTTGTACACAGGTTAACCCATGAATTCCTAATAACGTGTTTAAATGAATATTACAATTATCCTATGCTAACAATTTTCACATGGCTTGGTTTCTCAAAGAATCATGGCAAGAGCTCATCTTAATAGATGTTTATAAATACTCTTTCCCTAATGAAGAAAAGGATAATATCCTACATTAACAACATAAATGAACCCTGCATGAGTATCCCTACCATCCAGTTCTAGGGGTGTCAATTCGGTTTAGTGGATCATGTTCGGGTAGAATCCAACTTGACTCGGCCTTGAACGGGGTCGACACTAACCCGACACAGTTTTGCAAATGAGACAGGATTGTAAACTCGGATCCGACCCATGAGGGTTACTGGTTGACTTGCCCCGATCCACGAGGGAGGGACGACGACAGTCTTCGGCTCCCAGGCAAGTCGGCAATGGCATCTTAGGCGGGATGGCAACAACGACAACCGCAGCTCATGGGCGGACGACAGCGACAATGTTCGGCTCTTCGCGCTACTGCTGGCTTCAATGGTGGTAGCAGCACTGCAATAGCGCGGGCGGGACGACGACAAGCTGGCAACGGCAGCTCGAGCGAGACGGCGGCAAGCCGACAACGCTGATGCTACCCTGAGCGACCAGACGCAGCGACGATTGACATGACCATGAGAGACGCGACCGAGTGACGAGATAGGTCACACACTAGCGCGGAATTACAAACGGATCAATTCGAGTTGATCCGCGGGTTTCCGAGTTAACCCGACGGGTTGAACCAAACCCATATTTTTTCGGGTCAGACCTACATCGGGTTTTGGGTCGTGTCAATTTTTGACACCCCTATCCAATTCTGTCTCTTAAAAACTCGAACATAAAGGAGATGTTTATGATACATTGAAAGACAGCACGAACAAGAATAAGGTGAAAGAGAGCCAAGTTCCTCTGATGGAGATGTCATTGTGAATCGACAAATCCTTTCTTTTTGAAAAATTTGGGCCAATTAAAAGCGAACTCACACACACATCATATATGTAAGCTTCAAACTTAAAACTTATTAACTGATAGTCAAAACTTCCAACAAATAGACGAAGATGAGCTGCTTGACAAATCCATCAATTTACTACACCAAACAAATGTTGAGGAAATGTGGAAAAAATGAAAGTGCTAAACTAAACTCCCGCACCAAAAAATCTATCCTTAATCATTTGCCTCAACTAACTTGACCCTGTGTAGCAGTTGAAGCCATTAAAACAAGACTACATATATAAAATGGCCTTCTCTTTGCATGTTTAATATGAAAGAAAACTTAGAAGGCCCGAACTTTGCAATTGGAAAATTCGGCATAATATGTCCCTGCAATGTACAGTCCTACACTAACCTACCGTATTAAATTAACCTGTTACGTGAGAATCGCACCAAATCCAACTGAGGAAGCCCTCAAGAAAGGCATTGTTTGCTGCAACTATGGAAGAACATAGAAAAGAACGAAAATCTATCAGCAAGAAATTAAGCCCAAGCAGAATTCCGATTAACGAAACCAAAAAACCACATTTTTTTTATATATACAAACAAAGCATCATTAACTTATCAGTTTCTTCGAGATGAAGGAGAGTCTGAAAAAGAAGAAGAAAGATTCGTCGCCGCAGTGCAGGAATTCCACGAAGTCTCATCCACCAAAATCTTATTCCTCCTCGAACTCGAATCAAAAACATAAAAATCGTCCTCCGAAATATCTGGAAGAGTCGCTTCTCCTTCCAAGTACTGCACCACCTGCCTCATAGTCGGCCTCGCCGCCGGTGACGGATGGGAGCACATCAAACCCAATCTCAACACCAACTCCAGTTCCTCCGCCGCAAAATCACTCCCCAGCTTCCTATCCCTCGCTTCTAAAATTTCACCTTTCTTCAAAAACTCCATTACCCAATCTACAAGAACCATATCAATCCCTGATGTTTTCAGCTCAATCGGCCTCTTGCCGCAGGCAACCTCAAGTAGAAACGCGCCGAAACCGAACACGTCGGAGCTAGTTGTCGACTTTCCGGTCCGGGAGAGCTCAGGCGCGAGATAACCTAAAGTTCCGACCACCCTTGTCGTCTGCAAATTGCTTCCGCGATCATGCAGCCGCGCGAGCCCGAAATCTCCGAGCTTTCCGTTGAACTCGGCGTCGAGGAGGACATTGCTTGCTTTGATGTCTCTGTGAATAACAACCTGTTCCCATTCCTCGTGAAGGTAGAGAAGACCAGCGGCGATGCCGCGGATAATTTTAAACCTTTGGCTCCAGTTAAGAGATTGCTGAGGTCGGTCGAAGATGTATTTCTCGAGGCTGCTGTTCGGCATGTAGTCATACACGAGGAGGAGCTCTCCTCGCCGGCGGCAGTAGCCCAGGAGCTGCACTAGGTTTCGGTGTCGAAGCCTACCGATGCTCGCAATCTCTGCAACGAATTCCTTCATCCCCTGCCTCGAATCGTGGGAGATTCTCTTCACCGCTATCTCAAGTTTGGATTTTGGTAGCTCGCCTTTGTAGACTCCACCGAAGCCTCCGTTGCCTAAGACGTTCTCGTCGCTGAAGCCATTGGTGGCTCGGTAAAGATCTCTGTACGAGAATCTATGAGGGCCGTATTCTGTTTCCCAATCCTCCACCACTTCTGAGAACTTCTTCTTGGTTTTAACCAGATGCACAATCCCAAACGATGCGATGAGGAGAAAGATGAAGATGACTATAGGTAACAGAATGATCCAAATTTCGGGTTTTTTCACGGTGGTATTGTCCTCTGTTTCTTTTGGTGGAAGAGATGGAAGTTTAGAGAGGTCGAGCTCGTTTGCTTCTCCGTTCATGCTGAAGCTCCATCCCAAGATGTAATGAGATCCGGCGGCTGCTCCGGTCGAAGCCGCAAATCCGACATACATGTTATCGAGAACAATGGAGGAAAGGTTGAGTTTTGATGACAAGAGAGGACGTTCTGGCTTTGGATTAAGCAGAGGAGCTAAGGTGACATTGAGCACCATGCTCTTGCCATCATAATCTGCCCAAACACGCATCGGTTCGCCGCTAATCAAGCTCAGATTTTCGTATTGGAGACCGGAGGAGTCGAGAAAGAAGGATGCAGGGGCGGAGGAGTTAGATGTCAGGCCATTGACATCGATGCCGACGTGATTGTCGTTGATGTCATCAAACTCCCTGTTTTGTATGGTATCGAGCTCGACGGCGACGATGTGGTTGCTGGGATCGCCGTTATTGGTGAAGTTGAAGAGGCCAAGGTGCTGGCTTGGGAGGACGGCGGTGAGGTTGGTGGAAGGTGTTATGGCAAAGGCGATGCCATGGGAGCTGATGTCCTCGTACTGGGGAAAAATGGCGAAGACGAAGGAGGTGGAGAAGGAGAGGGGTCTGCCGGAGGATGAGTTAAGGAAGACGAAAGGGGCTGGATAAAAGGCGTGGCCAACCTCATTTTTTGTGAAGTTAGTGAGCCGTAGTAGGCCATTAGGTTCAACCACACCACCGCCGTTGAGGCGGAGATCGGCTCCCTCGAAGCCATTGAAGACGAAACTAGATTCAGAAGAAGAAACTGCCGCGGAAGCGATTCTCGTTGTTATGATAAGGAATGAAGCTAGAAGTATAGAGAAAACGGGATCTTCGCCTCGCCTTCGTCTTCCTTCTTTCACCCAATCCATTTCCGTTTACACAGAGAGAGACGAGAAAGATGAGAAAATAAATGTTTTAAATAAAATAAAAAAGTCATACCTGAGTAATTACGCAGGTTTTTGCGTCTATTAGTTTGGGCGTGTCCGTTCTTGTAATCGCATTTACGCTACTAATAAATTAATGAGTAAGGGCTTTTTTGTCAATGCCTTTAAAATATATTTTGACGCAGTACAACTGGCTACACTACTGAATTCTCTTATATGTATGTATCCCTCAAACTCCATATTCTCGCCTCTTCCATGGGAAATAAGACCAATTAAAACGTGCCACATCATCCGGTAGACAGTAGAACATAGCATTGGTATCGAGCAAAAAAATGACGTGATGCATTCCGATTAGTCTACGATCTTCTAGTGTCCGTACAGATTAATTTTTCCTGGGTGTGTTGGCAACCAAGGCCTACCATTGCTCTGTTCTTTTGAAATTAAATTTATAATCTTTATTTTAGCTATTTTTTAGCTTTTCCATGATAGGATTTTTTGGGTTGTTGGTTTGGATCTTATTTTTTAACAATTTTTTTAATCTATTTTTGCTTTATTGTAATTTTTTAAAATTTTTGGGATGAGAACCTTTGTATAGCACCACATTTATAATTTCTTTTTTCTAGCTTTTCCCATAATTTTCCCAACAAAAAAATTGTTTTTATTTTTTGTAATATTATGTATTTAAATTATATAAAAATATATGCATTAATTCAAAATAAATTTAATTTTAGTTAAGTTAATATTAATGATATATTTATATATTAAAAATTATAATATTATAAAATACATAAATAAATATAACATTAAAAATATAAATAAACAATGGGATTTATGCAATGTATATATCATATAAGAGATCTTTTATTTATACAAAAAATAAGGAATAAACAATATATTTTTATGTTATATCTATGGGAAAATAAAAGTAAATTTATGAATTTAAAAAAGAATGACTTTTTTTCATCCCATTAAAGCATTTTAGTAGAAATTTTTATAATAAAATGTTATATTTAAATGAGTAAAATTTTAACTTAAAATAAATGATAATAAACAATCATTGTTCAAATCTTTTTGGCCTGCACCAATGATCATGGCAGAGGCCATGCTGAACATTATTTTAATTAGCTATTTTAACATTTTCAAAGAAGAGCAAGAAGAGTACAAGACTTGTTCCAATCCAATATCAAGAAGTTTATTAATATACGGTAGCTGACAATGGTATTATTTATGCTTGATGGAAGTGGTCTTTACAAACATAAAAGATATCATTGAAATATTTTTTCATAATGTGTATATCTAAAATAATAATAATTTTAATTTGGATAAATTTTAAATTCTCATATTTATTTTAAAATAAATATTATATATATGAACATTTAATTGACTTTTATATTACACTCATCTAAATAATAAATTCAATAATTTAACTATTTATCATGATACAATTTTGATTAGTATATCCTTAAATAAAATTTTTATATAAAATCATTTATTTTAAAGTCTGAATTATCTTGAAAGTTCATGATATGAATTATTAGGGGTGTCAATTTCGGGTCACGGGTCGGGTTCGAGTCGAACCCAGAACTGATCCGGGTTCAAACGGGTCAACCCTAACCCGACCTGGGTAGACAAACGGGTCGGAAAACCGAACAAGGACCCGACCCGGCGGGTTGCCGGGTT
>NW_021319444.1:200400-200766 GCF_001605985.2 Dendrobium catenatum
GTAATTATTATATTATACTTAATAAATATGAGCTTAATTCATATTTTATTAGATTTATTTAGTTGTTTATAAATGATGCTTTGCATTATATGATATATTTTTAAGGGTGCAGTTTATATATTATGTTCATTAAAAATAATTAGTTTATATATATTATAACATTTTAATTTGTTTAAATTTTTTAGCTTTACTTGAAATTTTTATAATAGCTTAGCAACATATTTGTTTTTATAACAAAATATAGTTTTTTTTTTCTTCGGCTAATTTGATAAATTAAAATTTTGTATATTATTAATTCATGTATATTCCAATAGATTCATTGTGTTATTTACATATAATACGATATATTAATTAAAAAAGTATTAA
>NW_021319444.1:200866-286817 GCF_001605985.2 Dendrobium catenatum
CGAATTAAGAGATATTTTTTATTTTTATCATATTTGAAGAAATATAGGAGACAATCAGACAACTATTCATATTTTTTTTAGGATTCAAAGTAATGGCAGCTCTTTCATAATTATCTTGCTAGATATTTGAAGAAAATTTTTATATATTTTTTAAATTTATTTTTTTTAAATGATTATATTACTTATAAGATTAATTTAACTTATTTCAATTTAATGTGCTAATAATTTCGATTTTTTATCAGATAAATTGTAATTAATACATTTTTTTATGTCTATTGCGGGCTAGAATATACGCGGCGGTAGAGTTTACAAATTCACGTCTGAGCGTTGCACGGATATTCAGCACACAAACAGAAAAGAAAATGAACACCAGGATTTTTACGTGGAAAATCCGAAAGAGGGAAAAAACCACGGGGCCACGCCCAGCTCAAAAGTTCCACTAGTGTTTTGTAAATTACAAGAAGCTGATTCGTCCCACAAGTCAGGACGATCATATTACAATTCGTTTCTTCTAACTTGAAGCAAATTTATAAAGTTCTGCAGAATTCAGGCGTCTCCCGAAAATCCGGCAGAGTTCCGAGGTATTCAGGCCGCGTAAAGAACTCCGGCGGTGGTCGAGGAGGAGATGATTCTCCCTTTCCCTTTCTTCTCTTCTCTTCTTCTCTCTCTTCTCACTTGAGTCCTCTTGTGAAGAATGAGGGCTCTATTTATAGTTTTTCTGGAGTGGCATGACTTATAAATATGTGTGAGATCATGGGCGAATAAAGAGTGGTCGAATAGATGGCCGATATTGAACCCTTCGAGCGTGCACCGTTCAGTGGACATTTGGAGGCCTTAGTGATGTCGGAATTCGGCGATCTTGGGCTCGTTGGATTTGTCTCGTCAAGCCATTCGATTCGAGTGTAAGCTCGTTAAAATCAGAGACCGTTTGGTAACTCAAATTGTGGTTTGAACCTTCCAATATCACTTCGGGTCCTTGATTTGGACCCATTTGAGCTCGGATTGGGTTGAATTTGGTTTCGTTGGGTTCGTATTTCCGAGACACTCAGTTTGACTGTAAGCTCGCTGAAATCAGAGTTCGGGTGCTTCCGGATTTAATTTTTGAAGTTTCCGGGTTGATTTATTCCTCGAGATTCGTGCCCGATCAAGATTATTTCATGATGATGTATCAATTCCTATATTTTTATAATTAAAAATTGCTATCTCTGCACCACTTGAAACTATATATTTCATGAACATGGTTGCCAATAAAATCTAAATTAAAATATTATCAGGATTCTTAACTTCTTTATGAAAAGTAAAAAAAAAATGTATTCATCACGAAAAATGGATAGAATTTAGCCCAATTTTAATTGTTTTGTAAAATAAAACAAAATGTTGAAGGATTAATAGTAAAATTTTAGCAACAATTTTAATTAGAAAAATATTGCATCATAAAAATAAATCATTAAGGTTTTGTTTGAGACAACTTTTTTGTTGCTTCTTAAAATAATTTTTTAGTAAAGAAAAATTTTGTACTAGAACATTATTTTAAAAAATAATAATAAAATCGTCCCAAATAAATCCTAAAATTTCAGTATTTCTTTTTAGCATAATTCAGTAATAATCATAATTAATTTTATCACAATTATTTTTGCCGACTTCCTCTATTGTCTTCTTTCATAAAGTTTTGTCGGGCATGGTTGGAGGATGTTTCTGTTGGAATAAGCCCTTCCTCCTTTTCTCTTTAAAATTCGATAATCAAAATTAATTAAAAAAGGGTTTTCAGAACAAAATTAAGAACAATGTAATTCGTAGTTTATTTTTCATATATATTAAGAAAACTAAATTTTTTTTTTTTTTTTTTAAATCCTGTTGGTAATTGTTTGATGTGGACCATAAGATATGGAGATGTGTTGCTATCAAAATGCAAATTGATATAGGAAATTTTTTGTGAACCACAACATGAAATCTCATAATTTGATCAAACAAAAATTTAGATATAATTTTTAGATTTCAAATAGCCGAGTATTTATGGCATATACTTAATGAGAAATTTCTTAAGTAAAAAGAAGCTAAATTATTATGAAAAGCTAAACCGATAAGACAAAATCGTGATGTCATTAGGCTAAAGCATATAATATTTCAATAATGGAGATGTTGATTTATTACACTTCATATATTGATTATATGATTATTCAAATTCAGCTTACATTTGGGAAGGCTTTCTACTGCTTCCTAAAACAGCTTTTAGTACAAAATTAAAATTTTTCTACTAAAATATCGCTCTAAGAAGCAGTAAGAAAGCTGTCCTATGTAGAATGGTAAAGAACTTGCCAAGATAGGAAAGAAGAAGAGGAGAGAGGTATCACAGGATCGTGAAAGCTTCAACAGGGAGAAACAGAAAATGTAAATTTTATTTCATGGTTTTGTGAGAAGAGTACAGTGTGTATAAATAGACAGAGGAAGTTCCAGAACATACTTCCTAACCGTGTAATACAAGTATTAACCCATACAGTGATTGCCACGTGTATTGTAATGCTAACACCCCCCTTCAAACTCATGGCTGTGTAATGGCCGTGAGTTTGCTGGAAATATGCTTGAATCTTTGAGTTGGTAGCGCCTTAGTGAATAAATTGGCCAGCTGGTCTGTTGTACATATGTGGTGAACGGAGATGTGATTCTTCTTGATGCAATCCCGAATGAAGTGGCAGTCGACTTCTATGTGCTTTGGACGTGCATGGAAGACGAGATTGTTGGCAAGAGCGATGGCCGATGTGTTGTCGTAATAAACTGTGGTTGGATTGTCTTGAGGTATGTGAAGATCCTCAAGAAGTCATCTCAACCAAAGTATTTCAGTGGCTTCTGCGGCGAGTGCTCGATACTCTGCTTCAGTGGATGACCGGGCGATTGTGCTTTGTTTCTTGACTTGCCACGAGATGGGTGATTGTCCGAGGAAATTACAGAACCCGGAGATGGAGGATCGGTCTTGTTGGTTGCTAGCCCAATCTGCGTCGACACATCCCTGCAGAATAAGAGAGTCTCGTTTGAGTGGAATACCTGTTTGTATGGTGCCATGGATAAATCGAAGGAGTCTTTTGAGGGCTTCGTGGTGACGTTTGAGCGGATGTTGCATATGTTGGCATAGTTGTTGTACCGCGAATTGTATGTCTGGTCTTGTTAGAGTGAGATACTGAAGAGACCCAATGATTTGTCGGTAGAGATTTGGATTGTCGTGTGGGTCGTTAAACGTGTTGGTGGTGGTGACTTTGCACGGGATGGGTGTTGGAACAGTTTTAGATTGCGACATGCCAGCTATTTCAATGATTTTCTTTGCATAAGGTTGCTGATGAAGAATAATACCAGAAGTTGTCTTGTGTGCTTGAATGCCCAAGAATTGAGATAGAGATCCTAGATTTCGCATATGAAAATTTTCATGTAGATTAGATAAGAGTTTATGAATTTCTGTTTGAGAGTTACCTGTGAGAAGTATGTCATCGACGTAGATTAGGATGTAGAGGCGAATGTTCCCGGATTTGTAGGTGAGAAGAGATTGGTCCGAGGCGCTTATGTGGAAATCGTACCGTGTTAGATGATTTGATAGTGTTGCATACCACTCTCGAGGCGATTGTTTTAGTCCGTACAGAGCTTTCTTTAGACGACAGACGTGGTTGGGATGGAGAGAATCTTGGAATCCCGGTGGTTGATGCATGTGTATGGTTTCGGATAGAGTCCCATGGAGGAAATCGTTCGATACGTCGAGCTGGTGGATGATCCAATTGTGATGAAGAGCCAGGATGATGAGGACGCGGATGGTGGGCATTTTTGCCATCGGACTGAATGTTTCGGTGTAGTCGATACCGTATTCTTGTGTGTACCCTTTTGCTACAAGAAGGGCTTTGTACCGGGAGATTGTTCCCTCGGAGTTGTATTTGACGCGAAAAGTCCATTTGGATCCGAGGACATTTTGAGATGGTTAGGGAGGAACTAGTTCCCACGTACCTTGAGATTGTAGAGCCTGAAATTGTTGTGACATAGCAGTACGCCAATGTTCGGACTTAGCCGCTTGACTGTATGTAGTTGGTTCGTTAGGTTGTATTATGTGAGCCAGGTCGAATATCTTTTTGGGCTTAGAATGTCCGCTCTTGAGTCTGGTAAGCATGGGATGTTGTTGATTGGGCTGAGCGGGGTGTGATCCCGTGGATGGAGTGTTGGCAGTGAATGGTGTATTGGAAGATGGTTGTGTGATTGGTTGTACCTGAGGGACGGGCTGAGGTGTGTCTCGGAAAGATGTGTTGGGCAGTGTGTTGGTGTTATTAGGCTTAGGGACGGTGTGGTTGGTGTTGATGGGAGAGGGTATGCTTGAGATGGGGACAAGCAGAAGAGGAGGAGTGGAAGTTTGTAAGGATTTGGTGATCGTAGGTTGAGGTAGATTGGTGGCATAGGGAAAGATAGATTCGTTAAAGACAACGTGGTTTGATGTATAGATTTGGTTCGTAAGGATCGAGACATCGATAGCCCTTTTGAGATGTGGCGTATCCAATGAAGACACACGGTAGAGAAATGGGAGAGAGTTTGTTCGTGGTGTAAGGTTTGAGCCACAGAAAGCAAAGACATCCGAAGACTCGGAAATAGTTGTAATCCGGTTGTTTGCCGAAAAGAATTTCGTGAGGGGATTTGGATTGAGTTTTAGTAAGTTAGCCGTGAGGATAGTGTCTACCCAAAGGTGTTGAGGGAGCGAGGCTTGGATTAGGAGCGTGCGAGCCGTCTCGATGAGATGACGGTGTTTACGTTCGGCGACTCCGTTTTGAGAGGGAGAATGCGGGCATGACGATTGATGGATTATGCCGGCATTACGATAGAGATTGAAGAATTTGTTATTTATGAATTCGCCGCCATTATCTGTGCGTAGGGTCCGTATGGTTCGATTGAATTGTCGTTTTATAAAGTTTTGAAATTCTCTGAATTTTGTAAATACTTCAGATTTGTGCGAGATTGAAAAAATCCATGTAAATTTAGAAAAATCGTCTATGAATGAAACGTAAAATTTGAAACCATTATTTGATACAATGGGAAACGGACCCCAGACGTCCTATTGAAAAAAAGAGAAGGGAGAGTCGGTTACAATGAGTGAATTAGATGTAGGCAATCTGTGACTTTTTGCCATGCGACATGAGTTACAGTGTGAACTGGAGGTGTGAATGTAGCTGTTCCGTCTAGAGAGAGCAGCCAGGGTGGATGCAGATGGGTGGCCTAGTCGGTGATGCCAAAGATTCGGAACGTGTTGAATGGAAAGAAGTGCAAGCTAATCCATGTGATCTGCCCGACGGTTTTGGCTTTGAAGAGGGTATAGGCTGTTAATAGGACCCGTGAGAAGATGGCGGTGGCTCTTCCGGTCCTGAATTTCATAGCCGTTAGGGGAAAAGATAATGATGCAATCGTTGTTCTGAGTTAGTTTATGAACCGAAAGAAGATTGAAAGAAAGATTGGGAACAAGATTTAGATTCTTTAATTGGAGACTACCTGATGGTGTGGGTAGAATGCCTTTACTGGTATTGTGGATCGGGAGTTGGTGGCCATTGCCGAGAACGACTTGGCTTGATCCGGTGTAGCTTTGAGATTGTTGAACATTGCTAGGATCGGAGGTTAGATGAGATGAAGCTCCGCTGTCGAGGTACCAATCGGATGAGGTGGGTTGTGCCGGTGTCGTGAAGAGGGCCGGTATAGGATCGGTGTTGTAGTTGTCGTCGTTGTGGTGCCAGCACTTGATGGCCGAGTGACCAAACTTACCACATATTTGGCAGGTGATAGAGGGACGGTTCTGCCCGGTTCCGCGAGGTTGGTTGGAATTGCTCGGTTGGCGGTTGTTTGATCTACCGCGGTATGAATTGCGTCCGCGACCCCTACCGCGACCGGCGGTAAGGGCCGTTTGATTGCCGACGAGATTGAGTGTTTGGAGATCTTTGAGCGTTTCATGGGCAAGGTTGAGCTCTTCGTTGCAGAGAAGGGTATAAAGCTCGTCAAGACTTACAGATCGAAGATTGGTGCGGATGGCCGTTTTGAAGGATTGATAAGTGGTTGTAAGGCCATTGAGGGTGTAATGAATGACGTCTTCGACGTCGACTGGAGCTCCTGCTGCAGCTAGTGCATCGACTTTAGATTTCACGTCAAGGAGGTATTGCGTCATAGACTTGTCTTTCATAGACAAGAGATGTAGTTCGTTCTTGAGATGGGCAATTCTTGAACGTATGCAAGATTGAAGCCGGGTGTCCAGAGTTTGCCATATCTCAGAACAGTGGTCGATGGAGAGTAGGATTGCAGATGAAATGACGGAGTAGAGAGCCGCGGCGAGTTTTGGTCGATGAGGACCCAGGTGGTGTAGGCGGGGTTTTGGATATGGTGACCAGTACTGGATTGAATGAATTGAGGTGGTGAGGGAGATGTGCCGGTCAAAAACCCTTCAAAGCCGTTTGCGCGAATGATTTTTAGCACTTGAGATCGCCAAATGGAGTAATTATCAGCCGTGAGGACTTGAGTTGTAACATTCTTGATGTTGCTCATCAAGAATTTGAGGGATGAGGGGATTTGTGGTGAGGAGAATGTACCATCATCAGTGAGGTTTTCTGGCGGGGTTGGGGAGGAGGTGGTGTCTGTGGAGGCCATTGCAGACAAAGATTCAGATAGTGTTAAGGAAAGAGGAGCCTGGAACTTCTGATACCATGTAGAATGGTAAAGAACTTTCCAAGATAGGAAAGAAGAAGATGAGAGAGGTATCACGGGATCGTGAAAGCTTCAGCAGAGAGAAGCAGAAAATGTAAATTTCATTTCATGGTTTTGTGAGAAGAGTACAGTGTGTATAAATAGACAGAGGAAGTTCCAGAACATACTTCCTAACCGTGTAATACAAGTATTAACCCATATAGTAATTGCCACGTGTATTGTAATGCTAACATCCTAAACAAAGCCTTAATTTTTAGTAAATTTACTTTTAAGATAGTGCAATTTGTCGTGATGAGTCCAATTATATCAAAAACGTTTAAAGTTGAGTCCATATGAGCCTATAATAAGCATTTACAAGTATAATTGAAATTCTTCCAAGATCATTTGACGGGTAGGGGTTCATATGTACCCCAAATTTTAAAATAAATTTCTACAATAGACACATATGATAAGGAAAAAAATTATTCATTTTAAAACTCATTAAATTACTAAAATATCAAAAATTTATAAGCGAATAATGCAGGATTTAAAATTGTCTAATGGAGTATTCAAAAATCTCAAAGAAATAATTAAAATATCACCTCCAAAAATTCATAAGTATTTTTTTTCGAAAATAAAATACATTAAAGAAGAAGGGATACAACCAAAGACCCCACTGAGCCATAGCAATATATTACAAATTATAAATAGCAAGGAAAATAAAGTGACGGTGAGAGACAAAATAACGAACGCGGCCTCGACCCGTAGATTATAAATAGCAAGGGAGGGGCCATCCATGGAAGAAAAACAAAGCGAGAAGCTGCCAAAACAGAACCACCTAGATTGACAATCAACCCCAGCCATCCACGATGCTCGCAACAGAGCTGCTTCCTCATCGTCCATAGCGAAACAGATTGAAAAGGGCAACAAAAAATGCCCACAACCTCCAAACACAGCAACCAACATCAAAAAGGGGAAGAACCAACCCTCAAAGTAGCCAACAATTGCAATCCACAGAGATAAAGTGATACTAGCCCAAAGCACAATATTATTTTTTGCCACATCGATCCCTACCCCTACCCCTATCATGAGAGGTAACTTGCTTAACATGAGGAACAATCTGTAATGCAAAATCAGTTCCAAGTTTATCATCACCACTAGAAATGTCTGACCTCTCCAACCAATCAATTTGCTCATGACAGGAGCCATTCATGGAAGGCTTGAAAAGGCATTTTAATTCTTCATTAGAAATAAGAGAAATAGGGACTTCATTAAAAGGTTCATTGGACGACAGCAGAGGTGTTGTAGGAGCCGAAACATCCCCCAAACCCAAATGCAGAAGAGAAACACAAGAAGTTCCGACCTCAACAATAGGAGAAGACACCTCACAGACAACAACCAAAGGTTCAACATATTCCACAGACCGATTAGACGGAGCACGCACAGCATCTCCACACAATAAGCTACCAGTACAATTAGTTTGACAATGCAACACTCCTACATCACAAATATTAGGAGCAGAAAAAGAAGAAACCAAGGGCAAATTCTTAAAAGACTCCACCCCACGCACAAGAGTGGCAGACGGGAAGGGGGCCAGAGCAACAACCGACGGACTTGCGTCGACCAAAGCCACGGGGCTAGCAACACAGACAGCAGCCAAAGTTTCCACATAATTAACATTTACATTTTCATCCTCACGCACAAGAGGGACAGACGGGGAGGGATCCAGACCAAAAAAAGACTGGCCAGCACCGACCAAAACCACAGGGCTAGCCTCACAGACAGCAGCCAAAACACCCACAAACTCAACAATCACTAAATTAATATTCTCAATCTCCTTAGCAATAACAAGATTCTCTAAAATATACAAAACAGACTCCTCATTAACTAAAGGCAACCCATGCAAAATAGAGCTAGAAGAAATTCATAAGTATATCATGTTCTAATGTAACCGACATCATTCATCGTCAATTCACATCAATGATGCCCGTCTATTATATTATCAGCTTAATATTTTTGTATATAAAATATTTTATGTAATATTAAGATGATAAAATGTTTATTTTTTTATCCCAAATATTGTTATACATAACATAAAATTTATAAAACTGGAATTTTCAGAATTTTAGAATTATAGAAAAAGATTCTCTCTATTATGCAGACATAGGTGGAATAAAAAGGGCCTTTGCATTAAAAGACAAATTTAATGATCAACATCACGAAACCAATAATCTATAGCTTTTTTAAATAACCAGCAAGTAGACGGACGAATACAGAATTTATTGACACCGAATATTTTTATTTTCCTTTTAGCTTTAGTGTGGGTACCAATTAATATAGCTGTAACATAATTCTAAATATTATTTTCATAAAATTGAAAGAATTTCTATTAAATCTGCAGTGCTATTATTAAAAAAAACAAATTTAATTAATTTAACTTAAATTATTGTTTTTTAATTGTTTTTTTCAGCAGTTTGCATAAGAATTTGTCAAGAAAAAAATTATGTCATCAAAATGATAATGTTTATGCTACATTTGGCCCTGCTCTTCCCATTTTTAATTTAGAAAATTTGGCTATTTTTAGATAGAAAAATATATTTAAAAATTGGTAATATCTCTTTCACTTATTTTATGTGAGAAAATGAAATATCCAAGACATCATTTGAAGGGCTTTAATTAATTAATAATAGTCTTTACTAACTTCAAGCAATCAAATAACGTAGGAATTTGAAATATCTCCATATCATTAATTTTTATAATGCATTTAAAATATAAATTTGTTGTATAATTCATATTAGCAGTGTGGAGCCATAAATTTTATTTAGGGGGGGCCTAAATTAAACACCAAAGGAAAATCGTCCATTGCCGACGCATTTTTTGGGTGGTAAATTTTCCAGCGATTTTTTGGCAGTCAATTTTCCGGTGGTTTGTCATCTCATCTGAATTATTATAATACATTAAAATAGTTCCGTTTGCCGTCTTATTATTGGAGCCAAGAGGAGCTGTAAAAACAAAATTAATAATGCAAATAACATAACGAGATATGAGATAAAGGGAAACCGAAAGTCGTGCTCTAGGTCGCGAGAGATGAGCAAAGGGGAAAACGAAACAGGTCATTTGGGTCGAGGGAAAGCAAGCCATTTTGGAGCGGTCTCCGTTTGGGCATGTGATATGATATTGTAGCTATAGTAAAAATTTTTATAAGAAAGTTATTGTGAAAATTAGTAAGAAAACTATTTCGAACAAAGCCTAAAGTATATTCTTGCATGTTAAATCATAGAATTATTAGGTTTTATTATTTATGAAAATAATGTTATTTTTTTTTATGTAAACTGATATTCCACGCTTAAATTTGCTTTAAAATGAGTGCAACACGTAAAAAAATTCAGTTAAAATGTATATTACAAATTTCTCAAAATAAATACAGTACTTTTAAGATCCATTTTAATAAAAAAAATTGATCAATAAATTATGCAACAAATTTTTTATGAATATATTACATGTAATAAAAATTGTGACTGAATAATTATAGTTAAATTGCACCTCAAGCTCTTACTTTTCTTTTTAAGAAATATCTTTAATCTCTTATATCACTTTAGCCAATAAAAAAAAAATTACGCTGGGGTAGGGGCCTTGTATATTATACATGACTCCTTCCTCGTGTGAGTCCAATCCTAATTGCATCGTCTCATATATGAGAAATTTATCTATACAGACACCGGACCGATCGGAGGCGAAGCATAGCGCGCCATGTCACATGGTACACAACTGCGGTACATAACAAAGGGCTGATGTTACGTGCTCTGATTCGCTTCCGTAAGCCGTATGGTATTTGCACAAAATAATTTTTCCTCATGCACACTCCACATTTGATTTCTACTTTGCATATATGCCACAAATCTCCACTAACCCATCATCATTTAATGTCTGTCTCTTAGCTATTACATAACCCCAAAATCTCGCATGTTGGACGAATAATATCTACATAATCACTTCCCTCAATATGAGTATGAGAAGAGGGACGAGATCAATCCAATCGCCGCCTTTGATCATAGTGAAGTATATAATTTTACAAGTTGTTGCTAATATAAATATTAGGGTTGATAGGGCATCACAAAATTATCTTGATCGGCACGAATCTCGAGGCAAAAGCTAGTTGGAAACTTTAAAAATTAATTTTGGGAGCCCCCGAACTTCAATTTCAGCGAGCTTATAGTCAAATTGAGTGTCTCGGAAATATGAACCCAACGACACCAAGATCAACCCAATCCGAGCCCAAATGAGTCCGAATCAAGGGCTCAAAGCTCTGTTGGAAGGTTCATACCGCAATTTTAGTTACCAAACGGTCTCCGATTTTGACGAGCTTATACTCGAATCGAGCGTCTTGACGAGACGAATCCAATGAGCCCAAGATCGCCAAATTCCAACATCATTTAGGCCTCCAAATGTCCAACAAACGGTGCACGATCAAAGGGTTCAATATCGGTCGTCCATTCAAACCGCTCCCTATTTGCCCATGATCTCACACCTATTTACGAGCTATGCCACTCCAGAAAAACTATAAATAGAGCCCTCATTCTTCACAAGAGGGACGGAAGGGAAGAGAGAGAAGAAAAAGAGAGGGAGGAGAAGGAAGAAGCTTCTTCTTGACCACCGCCGGAGCTCTTCCTGTCTCCTGAAGACGTCGGAACTCTGCCTGATTTTCGGGAAACGTCGGGAATTTGCATAACTTTGTAACTTTGTGAGAAGTTGATTGTGAATTGATCGTCTTGATTTGTAAGACTGATCAACCTTTGTACTTCAAACAAATATTAGTGGATTCATTCAAACTGGGCTAGGCCCCTTGATTTTTCCCCCTTTTCAGGGGTTTTCCACGTAAAAATCTTGGTGTTCACTTCTCTTTTCTGCTTGTGTGCTGAATACTCGTACACGCTTGGACGCGATTTTACAAACTCTACCGCCGCGTATATTCTAGAACACAACAAGGGTTAATTTTTTAAAGATAAAATAAAATTCTATTTCTATAATATAATTTTATTTTATAGATCTATTTTTATTTTAGAATAGAAGGTTTCTTTTAATTTTTAAATTTTAATTATTTATTAGCATCTAATGAAATAGAAAAATATAATTACCTATTATTAACTTTACAACTACCCAACAAAATAGCCTTAAAAATAATATTAAATTAATTAGATTATTTTCATAATCTAATTGTCTTTTTCTTTTTTTAACAACTCCAATAAACCAATGTAGCCTTAGAAAACCACTATTTCCTACTTCATTTTCTTTGGATTTCATGAACATACAAATTGCTCTGTCGCTGTTAGAACGAAAGCCTTCATCTTCTTACTTTATAGGAAACTACTCATTAAGAATTAAGATAATATTAAATTATATAATCTGTCTGCAAAGTCAGCATGTAATGATGCTATTAGACTAATGCAGTTTAAGCAGATGGCCAAGTACATGACAACCATATCTTCTTAGTTTATTAATTAGTGGACACCAATTAACATAATCTTAAAAACTCTAATAAGATAGTCTTCATTTAGGACAGTTTTTTTTATCATTTTTTAAGAATAAAAATTTAATGTAAATTTTTTTAATTAGAAAATTTAAGCTAAACAATAAGTATATCAAAATGGGTTTTCGAGTCGCGTTTGGATCAAACCTAAAAATGACTCGCTATCACTTGACCCAATTCGAACTTGACTCGATTAGGAAAATGAGTCACAGACCTCGACCTGATTCGGATCCAAGTCGACCCGAAAAGACCCAACAACTCATTTATTGATTAAGCAAGTTTCTTCAATAAATGGAACTAAAACAAAACCCCGCGCAGCACCGCGCTGCGAGATTTAGGATTTTACGAAAATTGGAGAATCCTGCCAACTGAAATGAAATCCCTCACCGTAAGGACTAGTGCAATAGCACATACGGGCGTAACTGGTGTGCTGTGTGCGGAAGCAGAGTGCGGTTGTGCAGGTCAGGAGAGGAGTGCTGAGTGCTGAGTGCCGAGTGCTGAGCGCGAGTTACTTTGGATTGACTTCGAGTTTCCCTGTTGACCCAAATCCGACCTGAATTTACAATTGAGTTAGAATTTAAAATCCGAACTGGACCTATTTTTCAAATGGGTTGACCCGAATCGAAAATTTTGGATTGGGTTCGAGCCGGATTTTCAGGTCATGTCAAATATTGACATCCCTACTAAAAAGCTGCTTTAAAATAATAAAAAAGATGTCCCAAATAAACCCTTAGATTTCTTTTGGGACGGCTTTTTTATTGCTTTCTAAAAAAGATTTCTTATTGTACTAAAAGTTTTAGTATAAGAATTTTTGTACTAAAAATTATTTTAAGAAGTATAATGAAAGTCGTCCCAAGCACAACATTAGTATTGGCTCAAAATAATGATAGGTGCTTATAAAATTATTGAAAAAAAAAATGTTTTTATTTATTATGAATATTAGAAAAATTTTACAGTTATCTCACTATAACAAATTTAATTATAAAATGATGCTTCTCACCATATATAATTTTGAGAAAAAAATAAATAACATAGATATAATTAAATAAAAATGTGATAGCTGTCTGAAAAATAAAATTACATAAAAAATTCCAACAAACGACTATTTAATTTCATATATTGAATGCTTTAAATTTTTTGTCAGTTTTTAGCAAATAATAATACTTATTATAAATTAAATGTTTTTTGTAAATTATATACTTATTGGAATTTTTTTGTATTCATTTTTACTTGCAATCTTTTTATAATAATATATGGATTTTTGCCCCAAAATTTCTCAAAAAAAAAAAAAAAAGGATTGGGACAGTTGCATGTGCCCTATTTATATTGGAACAGTTATTAAAGGCATGAATACGCCCGAGGGGATTCGAACTTGGTACCTGGCCTTTGGCCAGCCAGTTCTCCACCACCAGGCCACCCCGCGGTGGGTTGGAAGGAAATTAGTATTGATAACTTTCTATCACACGTGTAACGTATTATTATTTTTCTCTAGATAAACCAACTACCCTTATCACTATATTTTTCTTTATCTACCCTTTATCACTATATTGACAGCTATTTCTCTAACACAGATTGAGGTTTGACCTTTCGAAAAGGGAGCACCAAATAACATATCTTCACATACCCAAAAACTATGAGATCGCCCCCTTTCATTTGGGGGTGACGAAGAGTAGGGCTGTTAAAATTGGGTTACGGGTCGAGTTCGGATCCAACTCGAAATTGATCCGAGACTGTTCAACCCGACCCGAACCCAACCCTTTTTTGCAAACAGGTCGGTTTTCCGAACTCGAACCCGAACCCGACCCGCTTCGGGTCCGGGTCAACCCGAACCCGATCCGATTCGGGTATATTTTATTAAATTTTTTTTATTTAATTCAATTTATTTAAATCTAAATCAAGTTAAGGTAAGATTTACTTCAATTAATTTAAAATAAATCAAGATTAATTTTATTTGGGAAATAATATTTATAATTTTTTGAAATATCAGTTACTTATTTCATAAAAATCCATTAAAATCCTCCTAAATTAATTAAAAATGGGTTGATTTCGGGTTTTCGGTTCAACCTCAACCGACCCGGTTTTACAAACGGGTCGAAATCCCTAACCCGAACCCGACCCGGTTCGGCTTCAGGTTGACCCGAACCCGAAATTTTCAGGTCGAGTTTTCGGGTCGGATCAAATATTAACACCCCTAATAAAGAGAATGTACCATTTGAGGTATGAAGAAAGTAGAAATCAATAGGATTTTCCGAAGTCTTCCTTCTCGAAAGGAAGAATGTGAAATTCTTTTTCAGATTTTCCTAAAATCCATTTTCTGGATCTCAATTGAATAGGCTTTATATGACGAAGATTTTTTTCAGCATTCTCCATTCGAGATTGGTAGAAGAAGAATAAACTCAAAAATGTATTAAAAAAAAAAAAAAAAAAGGAAGTAGATCCAAATCAAGATGAAGGAAAAAAATCAAACTTGTAGGTTATGAGGTGATCAGCCAAGGCTTTGAATGATGGGGACCCCTCACTTATGGCTGAATTCCCAATTGGCCCGACATTGTTATGTTAGTTGAGTTAGCCACCTAACTAAGAAAAAACCAACAACAACATATTATTTTAAGATGAACTAAAACAAAATGCAGAACTGCTTTGTTTTGGTTGAGAAAGGAAAGAGACAATTTAAGATAAAATATTACCTTAATGATCTTATTATTATTTTTTTTGAGATTATGATATTTAATAGAGATTTTTATGTGATTAAGCATGTCTTTTATGCAAGGCACAAGTTTTAAGGCACGACTTAAAATTTACATTTAAAATTTGATACGAGTCACTTTAGCTGAATTGGTGCATGGTCATACCCTGACAGAAGCTCTACAAAGTTTGTAGATGCTTAAACCAAGCGGGTTAGAGTCCAAATGTGTTAGATGGGCAAGGTTTGTATATATTGATTGATCTAATATGCTTAGCTAAAGTGAATCAATTATGTTACTCATGTGAATATATTCCACTTGTCTTTATTTGTCATTTCTAATAAATATCAAACTTAGAATCAAACATACAAAATATCATATTAGTCATAATTACTATGAACTAGTTCCAATGGAAGATAAGATTAGAGAGAGTCACCTTATATGGTTTCGTCACATAAAATGGCGGCCTTCTGGCTTCCGATGACCTGGTTAGGAAATTAGATGTCGACCTAAAAACAATTGGTTAGAAAATATTAGAAATGATATTTCTTTATTAGATTTAAACTAGAATTTGACTTCTAACAGGATACAATGGAAAAAAAAAAAGATTCATGTAGCCGACCCTATGTAGTGGGACAAAGGCTTGTTGTTGTTGTTATAATTACTATGAATATACATATCATTTAATTCATTTCAAACGAGTATTATAAAAGACTAATTCTTTGCCTAAGGCCACCAATCATTCTTAGGACTTGCTCGTTAGTAGATTTGTCGAATATTTTGTCATTCATTGAAAGAATCATAATATGATGTCGCCTACCTCAGTTGTTATGATTCGTGTTCAATTTCATTAACAAACGTAACCATCATTCATACTATTACGCACTTTTGAAGTCATTATTGATGTTTTGTCGAATTATTATTGTCATAGTTCATGCTTTTACTTATTATTGGAGCTTTCATTTGTGCTACAACTATTCAAAGGTGCTACCATCCATTATAATTGTCTTCCAAGGTCTTGTCACTCCCTATCAACGGTATCATTCATCAAATTACTTTTATAATAGTAACACATGATGACCCTCACTTCCACTAGAAGAGAGAAACTTCTATCATTAAGTTTTTACTTGTACTACAAGTTCATTATTTAAGTTAGATGCTATAAACTTTTTCCTAACTTGTTTTTCATCCAAAATTATTATAATCCATTATATTATGCGTGTTAAATATTCAAAAATTAAAATATACACATTTCTCTCAAGTTTACCTAATTCCTAAAAAAAATATTGAGACATAAAAATAATAATTATAAATCTTTTTACAAGAAAATTTTTATGATGAGAATGTTCCAAATGAAAACCTAATGATATTCTTAGGCTTCGTTTGAAACGGCTTTTTTACGGCTTCTTAAAGAAGTTTTGTAGTATAAAATTTTTTAAAAAATTGTTATGAAAAGCGGCAACAAAAAATTTCCAAATGAAGCCTTAATATCTTAATCATTTTCTCAAATACAAATTCGAATTGGTGAGCTCAATGTCAATAAATTTATATGGAATTATTATTGCAATAAAACAGTTATAAGGAGGACTAATCTTAGATCATGGCATCTTATTTGATGAATTCAAAAAAAAAAAAAAAAAAAAAAAAAAGTCTCAATCAACAATATATTTATACATGATAGACTTTGCAAATTTTATAATGTGCAAAGATGATTTGGCTTAGGTGTAGAACAAGAAATGCCGAACAGAGAGAAAGACAAGAAGATGAAGAAGGAAATTGTATCTTATTTTCACCCTACTCTACGGTCTACAGTTCTTTATATAGCAGATACAAATACAAGTAACCAATGAATTACAGCCACGTGTAAAGTAATAACAAGAAGTATTTATTTATTATTCATATGGTCTAATACGCCCCTGCAAACTGATGGGTTCTGTTGAACAGTCAGTTTGGTTCTAAGTGCTTGAAATCGTGGTGTTGAAAGAGCTTTGGTAAAAATGTCAGCCACCTGATCGACAGTACTAATCGGAAGAATGCTGATGTTTTTGTTGAGAATATGATCTCGAATGAATCGTTAGTCGATCTCTATGTGTTTGGTTCTTGCGTGGAACACTGGATTGTTTGCCAAAGCAATTGCGGATGTGTTGTCACAATAGATGGGTGTCGGTTGATCTTGAGCTATACCAAAGTCTGCTAGGAGTCGGCGAGTCCAGATTACATCTGAGGTTAGAGCCGCCAATGCTCTGTATTCCGATTCGGTAGACGATCTAGCGACCGTGCGTTGCTTTTGGACTTTCTAGGAGATGATCGAATCGCCCAAGAAAGAGCAGTAGCCGGTAGTAGATTTGCGAGAGATGGGATCTCCGGCCCAGTCAGCATCTGAAAAACAACGAAGAATAAGATTAGATTTGCTAATTGGAATACCATAGTTCAGCGTACCTTTGATATAGCGCAGAAGACGTTTGAGCAAGTAGAAGTGTTCAGGAAGAGGTTGATGCATGTGTTGTGATAAGAGATTGATACTATATGCTATATCGGGTCTAGTCAACGTCGGGTACTGTAATGAACCCACCAGACATCTGTATTCATGAGGATCGGAGAGAGTAGTTTGTGTGGGAAGTGCAGACGAAAGCTTTGTACAGGACGGATTTGCGAGAGGGTTGCAATCCGTTAGCTGGGCTTGTTGTAAGAGCGTTGCTGCATATTTTTGCGGAGATAAAAAATAAGCATCGTTATGGAAATCAATTTTAATGCCAAGGAAGTCGTTTGCATTACCCAAATGCTTCATATTAAATTTATTATTGAGTTGGGAAATAACGCGAGAGACTTCCTGAGGATCATTTCCGGTAAGTAATATATCATCGACATACATGAGTAAGTAAATTTAAATGTTTGTTTTGCGAAAGATAAGAAGAGAAGAGTCGGCTTTACTGTGAAAGAATCCAAGAGAAACAAGATATGAGGTGAACGTGTTATACCATTGACGTGGTGCCTGTTTTAATCCGTAGATAGTTTTCTGAAGATGACATACATAGTCGGGATGAGTCGAATCTTCGAATCCTTTGGGTTGAGCCATGTAGACAGTCTCAGATAGTTGTCCGTGCAAGAATGCATTGGCAACATCTAGTTGGTGAACTTGCCAATCTTGTTGAAGTGCCATCGTGAGCAGGATCCTTATGGACGGTAGTTTGGCTACCGGACTGAAGGTTTCCGTATAATCCAGTCCGTATTCTTGATTATTTCCTTGAGCAACTAAACGGGCTTTGTGTTTGGCAATAGTACCGTCTTCATGAAGTTTGATTCTATACGTCCATTTGCATCTGAGCACATGTGTAGTAGACTGCGGTTTGACTAAGCGCCATGTGCCTTGATTCTGTAATGCGAAGAATTCTTCGGCCATCGCTTTGCGCCATTTAGGATGCTTGGCAGCTTCATTATACGTGGTGGGAGCTATAGTTGGATCGGATTGACTGTCCCTGTGAAAAAGATTTAGACGATTTCGAGTCTTAAGAGTACCTGACTTAAATCTTGTTACCATCGGATGACTGGAATGCTGCGGTATGTTAGCTGAGTCGAGTGCCGATGAAGGTGGAGGTTGCACTGTAATTGAGTCACCATTACTGGAATGATTAGTTAAGAAAGGTTGCTCCGATGTAGAGGTAGGTTTAGGTGACTGAATGATGGTAGACGTTATAGGTATGTATGTGGAAGCTGATATGGGTTGAAGTAGTAATGGCAGTGTCGGTGACTGAGAGTTATTTGAAGATGGTTTGGAAGATTGAAACAGAAAGACAGATTCTATGAATGTGGTATGACGAGAGATGTAGATTTTGTTTGTGGTTAAATCAAGACACCGGTAACCTTTATATTGATCAAAGTATCCAAGAAACACGCATTGAGTGGATTTAGGTGAGAATTTGTGACGATTCTGGTTCGGAAGCAGAGGAAAGCAAGCACATCTGAATGTGCGAAGATGATTATATTGAGGTGGGTTTTTGTGTAGTAATTCAAAGGGAGAAATTTGGTTGGTGTGTATGGAAGGCATTCGGTTAATTAGATAGACCGAAGTTAAAACAGCTTCAGTCCAGTAGAGGTAGGGAAAAAATGCAGTGTGGAGAAGCGTCCGAGAAGTTTCAATAATGTGACGGTGTTTGCGTTCCGCAACACCATTCTGTTGCGGAGTATAAGGGCATGATAACTGATGAGTTATTCCATGGTCACGAAGGTATGATTCAAACCGATTGCTAGTATATTCTTTGCCACCATCCGTGCGGATCATCTTGATGGATCTTGAGGTGTAATTCTCTACCTGTTTCTTGAAGGTTAGAAATATATCAAACAAATCAGATTTAAATCGCATGGGAAATATCCATGAAAATTTAGAAAAGTCATCCACAAATAAAGCATAATAATGAAAGCCTTGCGTTCAAATAACTGGGGCCGGACCCCAAATATCCGAATGAATGAGCTCAAGCAAGTTTCTACTATGATTCAGGGATTGCTCAAACATGATTTTATGACTTTTAGATTCTTTACAAGATTTACAAGAATCATTATTACTAGGTATGCTAAGCTGCGGATTACGTCTGGAAATTAATTTGGTAACTCGCGCGTGCGGGTGACCAAGTCTCTGATGCCAGCAGTCGGCGGAGGTCGTGGAGACAGATAGTGCCGTGCTGGATTTATTTTGCTTCCCTGTTTTAACTTCGTATAATCCATCATTGCACGGACCTTGCAGAAGGACCTGCTGTGTCTTCTGATCCTTCAAAATAAAGCCCGAGGCATTAAACGTAATAGATATTAGATTATCACGAATTAACTGAGAAATAAATAACAGATTGTATCTTAAAGCAGGTGAATGAAGAATATGGGAGAGTTTTAGCTTACTAGACGGAATTGGCAGTAAACCAACTCCCGAATTCGCAATGCTTAGAGCTCTTCCGTCCCCAACAGTGATGTTGTCAGATCCATGGTAAGGTGTGGAGATGGAGAGATTATCCATCGAGTTAGTGAGATGCGATGTAGCCCCCGAGTCTAGGAACCAGGATGTATTCGCATTGTCTGGGGCTGCTACAAGAGCTTGAGAAGAGTGATTCGGTGCAACAGGAACGTAATTCGCATTGTGACGATGCCAACAGTCCGTGGCTGAGTGACCTCGTTTGAGACAGATCTGGCATGTTATGACAGAATTGCTAGGTTGCCTGCTTGGTTGGCCGGAAGTAGACTGCTGGCGGCCTCTGTTTCGTCGGCCTCTACCGTGAGAGGCATATAAGGCAAGGTGAGGATCTGCGATCGGTGCGTTTCTTGTGGCATCGGATGCAAGATTAATTTCCTCACTGAGTAACAAAGGATAGAGATGTCCCAAGCTAATTGGAGTTAACATAGTCCTAATAGATGTTTTAAAGGATTGAAAAGATGGAGGCAAGCCGTTGAGGATGTACAGGATAATATCCTCATTGTCTACTACCGATCCTGCTGACGCGATTTGATCCACCAGGTTCTTGATTTCAGAGAGATATTGAGTCATTGTCATGTTCTTGAGTGAAATATTGTGAAGGGCATTTTTGAGTTGAATGACCTTGGACCTATTGGTAGCTTGAAACCGATTTTCAAGCATCGACCAAATAGCCGCAATGGTTTCAAGATTGACTACATAGGGAAGGATGGAAGAAGAGATAGTTGAACAAAGCGAGGTGGCAAGATTTTGATCGTTGAGACACCATTGTTGAAACAGCGGATTCAGTTGGACCGAGCCATCAGATTTGGTGATGGATGGGGAGGGAGAAGAGAAAGAGGAATCAAGAAATTTGTCAAACCCATTGGCGCGAAAGACTTTCAAGATCTGCGATCTCCATACGGAGTAATTGTCTTGCGTCAGTTGGATTGGAACGATGTGTTTGATGTTGGAAATGACGAACTTGAGCGTCGAGGAGATGAGCTGCGGATCTCGCCGATCGGACTCAGTGCTTTCACTGAGGTTGGAGTCGACGGAGTTCATCATTTTTCCCGGGCGGAACCTAGGTATCTGATACCATGTAGAACAAGAAATGCCGAACAGAGAGAAAGACAAGAAGATGAAGAAGGAAATTGTATCTTATTTTCACCCGTAAGTTCTGCAATCAACATGTTGAGCCCATCAATGTTTAGCTTGTTTGGTGGCCGAGTACGATTGGGACTCTCAATCTGTGCTTGATTACCCTTGAGCGACAGTGCCTTTTTAGTAGGGCTCAATCAAGTCGGGCTAGGAGGTTTTTGAGTGGGTGCCTCTTCTATGTCAGCCTAAGATTAATCAAGCCGCTAAGCGTCCTTTCAGGATGGTAGCAGGTGGATACCCGTTCCAAAAAAAAAAAACGTGGTCAAAATTTCAACCATCTGTTTTTTGGAATGAGATTTGATCTTCACTATCATACACAAGTTATTTCCATGACTCGTTAGTTTCCTACTAAGGTCAAACTTGTTGCAATTATATCTAGTAGGTTTCCTGAGCAATTTACCTATTTCTTTGGCATTTTTGCTTTGTTCTGTTGAGATGATAATCTTAGATTCATCTAATGGATTTTCAATATTATTTTGGCACATTTTAAAACTAGCATTTTAGAAGTTGTTGGATCTATTTTGATCTCTTTTTTTTTTTTTTTTTTGGAATTTGTAGTTTATTTTAACTTGGAAAACCTGAAGGAACCCTAAAAAAAATCCAGTGCATCGCCTGGAAAGAACCCCTCTTTCTTGGCTTTGGCTAAAGATGCAGAGCCAATCGCGCCTCAACGGCGCCACCTTCTGCAAGCTGGTAAGCCTTTCTGTACAATTGAAAGGATAAACAATTTACTATTTGGGATTCCGAGAATCGTCAGTTTAGATTTGAGTCTCCTTTACGATTTATGTTTGAAGGCCATGGCCTCCATATTCGGAACCTGCTTAAAGCACCTTGCTTTCGTTTGCAATGGAGTAATTTATCTGTAACAGTAGCGACATTTTTTCATCCTTTTCCCATTTATTTAAAGTTTTGCAATTGTGCAATAGCCGAGATAGTCGATGACTATGCTCTATGAGTATTTTGGGAGGCTAAATGAAGTCTGAGTAAGAATTATCTAATCTTTCAACTGCTCAAGTTACTGTAATGAAATCAGGCCACTGAAATTGTCGAAGCAATAGAACTAATTGAAAACTGGACATTGAACTTGAGAAAGAAAATATCCAAAGTTTGAAGGTTCAATTGGGATTTAACTGGAAGTTGATTAATGAGGCTTTTAGGCATATTAATGCTATTTAATAATTAGTTAAAAGATATAATATTTCTATTAATAATACAATTAAGTGATAAAGAACAGAAAAATTTCATGAAATATGAAAAATCAGCATAAAATAAGTCAAAATGAATTTATATTATACTAAACTAATTTCCACACTGTTTTTCTATTTCAATGTATACTTAGACAACGAATAAACTAAAAAGGTTTCGTAGAACTAAAATTTAATACTATCAAATTTATAATAAATAAAAGAAAACTTATTCTTTAGTAAACTGCTCTGAACCTGATAAAAATCTCATGTTTATTTACCAATTGTGAAAACAAACATGAAATTTCTTAGCGATTCCATGTCAGGCAATTAAGCACAATCACGGTATAGATTGAATGGAAAGCATATTTAATGAAAATTCAACATTAGAAATTGAATCATTCCCAATGCATTTCCTCTAAAATGTTGTGTACTGATGAGGAAGGAGAAAACCATTAACAGTAGGAACATACATAGATCCAAATTAGGCTGTTCTCCCAACTTGTTCACATTCTCAATTTTAATTGATGAATCTTCTTAAGCACTGCTGAAGGCCTCAACAACATTTCTATTGAGATGATGATCTCCACCCCCAAGAGAGACACCCCTAGGATCAAAAAAATTCTCAGTGACCAATCACCACTATTAACATGAGCCGGCATACAAACAATGTATTCGTCTCTCTTAAGTGGCCCATTTGATATAAAAAGTATTAGTATTTTGATTTAGTTTTAGTTATGTTGTTTCTTAGGTTCATTTTAATCTTATATTAGTGTTATAAGTAGAGAGGTGTGCTCTCTCCCTCCCTACCCCCACCATTCATTCTCTTGGAGCAGCCATGCAAGAAGAGCTTGTAGTAATCAAGAAGATTTCCTTTCTCCAGGAATCCCAAAAACAAGTTCAACGCAAGTATTCTCTTCCCTCATAGGATTATCATCATTATCCATACCATTAGAAAGGTATGCAAGATCAACAACAAGCCACACATCACCAAAACCTTCATCACACAAAGGTAAAGAAACTTTCAAATCCACAAGGTAAATATTCACTTCAAAGCCTTCCACAACATAGTTGAACTATTCTCAAAATTTATCTTATATAATTAAAACCGTTGGGCCAAGTGGTATGCTATTGAATTTTTATTGCTTAGATATAATTTATCTTATACAATTAAAACCGATGGCCCAAGTGGTATACTATTGAATTTTTATGGCTTAAATCTCTGATAACTGATCCTAAAATTATAGCATGAAAAGTTTCTCTAAATAACTGCATGGGTTTAAATTTGTATTTGGTATTCCCACCTTATTATTAGGGAAACTATATGGAATAGGTTCTATTCCTTCTAATGGAAAATATGTCTTGTATAATGTAATAATGTGACTGATGAGTTTGGTATCATGAACCACTGCTTTTTGAAACCAATCTACTCCTCGGACTATTGGGGAAACATGATTTATATTGAATGGATTGGCAAATTTGAAGCATGATCCTACGAAAGAGAAATGAAGTAGGAGATCATTAGTAAAAGCAGAAATCAAACACGACCTCAGCAAGGAAACAATCCCAACATACTTGATCCTTCTCTCACCACCGTAACAAACTAATACAATCATATGCATCCACGTGTAAAGGGCACACACACTCACACTAGTATAAATACAACAATATGTATCACTATACATAAAGAAATACAAAATGAAATAGATGGAGAAAAGACAAGGGGTCTTATTCTCATCTTCATATAAACCATAACAGAGATTCCTCTATTCTATTTTCTACATGATATCAGGGCAGGCATAAGAGCAAGATACGTCGCAGATGACTTAGTCTTCTTCCTCTCAAGTCGGCGACCCCTCCACAGAACCCGTCATCGACAATTTTTCCATTCCAGCATCACTCAAATTTGTCATTGCAAACATTAAAACAATAGTTCCAGTTCAGTTATCTAATGAAAATTATCTAGTGTGGCGGTTGCAAGTCCTAAAACTGTTTTGCGCGAACGGATTCGCTGCATTCCTCGAATCCATAGCTACTCCTCCGCCCCGATTGACTCAGTCCTCTGATGGTATAACTTTCATCAATCCCAAATACACCGAATGGATTCTGATAGATCAGAATCTAGCAGCAGCTATCTACTCTACCCTAACCCCATCCATCCTTCCATATGTTTTGAATCTCGAGACATGTTATGCCATTTGGCTTACCATAGAAAGAAGATTACAAGCCTTAAACATATCCAGAGTTATCCAACTTAAAAATGAATTACACAATACCACCATGACTCAGTATCTCACCGAAATCAAATCCATTGTCGACAAGATTGCTGTGGCAGGAGCTACCATTAATGTAGAAGACATCATACTATATACACTTAATGGACTTCTACCTTTCTACCAAGCATTCCAGACATCTATACGAACAATGCTTCACCCAATAAGTCTAGAAGATCTCTATTTTATTCTACTTAGTGAAGAAATCAATCTACAAGCTGAATCATTACGTCACCAGCAGTTAGCAGATCCTGCACTAGCCCTGTACTCATATCACGATCGCAGATGAAGAGGATGAGGACGATCATCACCGACCAATCCCAGGTCTCATCAAGCTCTTGTTTCTACCTTCCAAACTTGTAACAAAAGGGGACACACATTATCCACATGCTGGCACAGATTGAACTTAAACTACAGTCCACCTCAAACCTCCAATCAATTGAAAGCCATACTAACATCCACAGAATCATCAAATCCAGACTTGTACTTGGATTCAGGGGCTTCATCCCATCTTAACAATCTACATCATCCCACAGCATACCAAGTCTCAGATTCAATTACAATCGGAAATGGCAGTTCCTTCAAATATTCCATACCGGTGATGGCTTACTTCCCACCCCAGCTCGTAAGCTCCTCTTAACTCAATTACTCCACATCCCAAATTTCTCGAATAATCTCCTATCCATTTATCAATTAACCAAGGATAACAACATTTTGATTTCCTTTGATGCCTTTGGATTCGTCATCAAGGACTCCAAGAACCATCATGTTCTTCTCAAAGGTCCCTGCCATAACGGGCTGTATCCCCTTCAAACATCCATCCCCTCGTATGGTCAAATTGCTCTAATAGCAACCAGCCGATCATCTTCATTATGACACAATCAACTAGGCCATCCTCACCATCAGATTCTTCGCTACATCTCCAATAGCCACAAACACCTTAATATTACTGCCTTATTGTTTTCTTGTTCTTCATGTAATGTCTCAAAAGGACACAAGTTAAAATTTTCAAAATCTGTATCTTGCTCATCTACTCCACTTGAGCTTATTTACACGAATGTATGGATTGGGGTCCCTCCCCTATTATCTCGAATCAAGGTTATCAATATTGTGTCATTTTTATTGACGATTTTTCACGATTATTTTGGGTGTTTTCCAACGATTCATAAATCTGAAGTTACAACTATATTCATTAACTTCAAAACCATGCTTGAGAATCAACTATCTCACACCATTAAATGTCTACGATTGGATAGAGGTACATAATATCTCAATCACAATCTCAAATCTTACCTACAATAACATGGCTTGTCCACCAAATATCCTATCTTTACACTCCTGAACAATACAGAGTAGCCGAGAGAAATCACAGGCATCTTATGGAAACAACTCGGACCATTTTGCACACTGCATTGGTTCCCTCCAACTATTGGCCTGATGCTGTACTCACAACATCATACCTCATAAACAGATTATCGTCCAAACTATCCCCTCATACATCTCCTCTCCAAATGCTATACAACCAACCTCCAGACTACTCAAGTCTACGCATATTCGGCTGCAGTTATTTCCTGTGGATTCTGCCATTCTAAAGACACAAACTAGCCCTAAAATTCATACCATGTGTCTTTCTCCGGTACTCCAGTTCATTCAAAGGTCATAAATGTCTGAATCCACTAAACAATCGTGTTCTTATCTCACGTCATATTACATTCGACAAACTCACCTTCCCGTTCAAACAATCATCCATAACTTCTCAACCACCTCAATCTTCCCACTCCAATCCCTTTCTTTTAACTCCCACATCCACAAACTCTTCCCGATGATCCCACCACACCAACAACATCAATTTCACCTCAAAAAAGGCTCCCTCAAGCCATGAACCATATTCAATCTACTCCATCATCAATCCTCTACCACTAAAAATCAGTCACTAGACCTAACTAGCTATGCGGATGCTTGCAAGTCTCCTCATTGGAGAATAGCCATGACCCACGAATTCTTAGCTCTTCAGTAGCAAGGGACATCATTGATTCTTGTCCCACCTCAAACCAAAACACCGATATTGGGATGCAAATTTACATATAGTACCAAGCTACATCCCAACAGGTCGATTGCTAGGTATAAAGCACGCCACGTTGCACAGGGTAACTAGCAGGAATATAGCTTGAACTATCTTGAGACATTCAATCCGGGCTCAAAATTCTCAACTATAATAGCTCTGCTAATGATTGACATCACCAAACACTATCCAATTCATTAGCTTGATGTCATAAATGCTTTCCTCCACAGATCCTTAACTGATACCATTTATATGATGCAACCGAAAGTATTTGAAGATACACAATTTCCAACATATGTCTGCCTACTCAAGAAAGTAATATACGGCCTCAAACAATCTCCAAGGATGTGGTTTAACACACTATTAGAAGCTCTCGATAAACTTGGTTTTAAGCCCAACCAATCTGATCCATCGCTCCTCACTCTCTCCAAAGATGGAACTCAACTATACCTCCTGGTGTGCGTTGACAACATCCTACTTACATGTAACAGCAATACAATGCTTTATGATACTCTTGTGTAGCTTCACAAACAATTTGATATGAAAAACCTAGGCTAAGCCAAGGGCATCTCCATAGAATGCAACTTCAACCACTTCTTCCTCTCTCAAACCCAATATGCCAAATCTATCCTAAACACAACCAACATGCTCTCCTGCAAATCTCTAGCCAATCCCTCATGTACTAAACTACCTACAATTATCCCTATGATTTACATTTAACCAACCCTCATACCTACCGTCAGATAATAGGCTCCCTACAGTACCTAAACATAAACAGATCGGACTTGGCTTACCCTGTTATCCTATTATGTCAAAATATGCATCAACCTCAACTCACTCACACCTACCTCCTCAACTGGCTGTTACGCTACCTCAAAGGAACATTGCATCTTGGCCGTCCAATTTCCAATGGTTCCCTCAGCCTCACCTCCTACTCATATGCGCATTGGGCTGGAGATCCATCCACCAGGAAGTCAACCTCGAGCTACTATACCTTTTCCAAAAGGATCATCACATTGCGGGGGTATAAAAGCATAAATCAAACACGACCACAGCAAGGACACAATCCCATTAGACTTGATCCTTCTCTCACCTCCGTAGGAGGTAACAAACTTATACAATCATATGCATCCACGTGTAAAGGGCACACACACTCATCCTAGTATAAATACAACAGTATGTATCACTATACAAAAAGGAATACAAAATGAAATAGATGGAGAAAAGACAAGGGGTATTATTCTCATCTTCAGATAAACCATAACAGAGATTCCTCTATTCTGTTTTCTACAATTAGAACAGATTGTGTTGCCTATTTCTTCAAACTGAACAGCTAGGTAATTAAAAATATAGCAGATTCTATTTACGGGGTATCGTGGTGACAAATTGAAGTATTATGGTGGTCGTGGAATAAAGCCCAACCAGCCTCTTAGGCTTTTGGGGTGTGACATGCTTCTTATTGTTTAAATTGACAAAGTTGAAGAATGATTCCACCAAAAAATATTAGCAATAGGAAATCATTAGAACATATCGTGTTACCTGTTTCTTCAAGCTAACAGCTAGGTATTGAAAACCTTAGTATATTCTGATTCCTGTGGAAAGTATCAGTACCTGTAGTTATGTCACAAATTCTGCCTTAAGAATATGGATATGATATTCTAGGGCTAGAGAAGTTTTCCTATTGCCCATTTGTGAATAACTGAATTTCTGCACCATCTGTAGTTATTTCATTTAGTATTTGCACCACCTGGCGCATGCTTGGTCTAACATTAGGTGAAGGTTGCGAACATAGCAACCCAAGCTTCAAAACCAGTTCAACTTCCTCTGGCCTAAAATCAGTCCCCAGTTTAACATCCTTGCTATCCATAATCGTCCCTCTTTTCCAATTGTTTGATACCCAGTCTACTAAATTCTGAACATCTGGTGAAGCATCCTGCAGAATTGGTCTTCTTCCACATGCAACTTCAAGCAAGAATACCCCAAATGCATATACATCTGTGGAGGTAGTTGCCCTGCCATTTTTGTTGAGCTCTGGAGCAATGTAACCGAAGGTTCCAATTACATGAGTTGTCTTAGGATCATTTCCACGATCATATAATCTTGAAAGGCCAAAGTCCCCCACTTTTGCTGTTAGATCATCATCTAGTAAGACGTTGCTAGCTTTAATATCTTGGTGAATGACAACCTTTTCCCACTCCTCGTGCAAGTATAAAAGCGCTGAAGCCACGCCTTTTATGATTTCGAACCTGTGTCTCCAGTTAAGTTTCTTCTTCTCAGAGTCATCAAAGATGAACTTGTCTAGGCTTCCATTGGACATCAATTCATACACCAGAAGGAGCTCCCCTTTGCACCTGCAATAACCAAGAAGCTGGACCAAGTTTTTGTGGCAAAGTTGGCTGATGCTTACAATCTCTGAAACAAATTCTCTCATCCCTTGCTTTGAATCGTGGGGTATTCTTTTGACTGCAATTTTGGCTGTTGACATAGGGAGTTTCCCTTTATACACCCGGCCAAAACCTCCAATTCCCAAGAGTTCATCTTCTTCGAAACCCTTGGTAGCTTTGTAAAGGTCTTTGTATGAGAATCTATGATGTTGGTATTCAACCTCCCAGTCTTCCAGAACTTCAGCATACTTAATCTTCATTACCACGACATATGCGATTCCAATGACAGTTACGAGCAGAAATGCAACAACTAAAATGTATAACTTAAAATTTAAAGCTTTATTTTTTCCATCTTCAGGTAATGGAAGTGAAGGAAGGCTAGTGAGATTGAGCCCAGGGGCTTTCCCGTTTAGTTTAAAGCTCCATCCCAACACATAATGAGACGTTTTGACAGAACCAGATGATGAAGATAAACCAATGTACATAGCGTCATAGATAACCCAGGAGAGATTAATTGACAGAGATATAAGGGGAAGACTTGGCTTTGGTACATTAATTGGAGAGATTGTTACATTGAGCTTCATTTCCAGAGCATCATACTCCACCCAAAGAATCATAGGCTTCCCACTGAGAAGAGTCAAGTTCTTATACCCTTTATTTCCTTCCAGGAAATATGATGCTGGAGCAGCCGCCACCGATTTCAAACCGTTGATATCGACACCGACATGATTGTTGTTTATATCTTCAAAGTCGATGTTGTCCACGGTGTCCAATTCAATGGCAAGAACATGATTAGAGGAATTTCCATTGTTGGATGAATTGAAGAGGCCAAGGTATTGGACAGGGAGTGCTCCAGGGCGACCTCTTGTTGGGGAGATCACAAGTGCAAGACCGTGGCCACCAACATCAGAATACTCCGTCACAATGGCAAAAACGAAACAAGTGGAGAAAGAGCTAAGCTTACCATCTGATGTGTTCTTGAATTGGATCACGTTCTTGTGGAACGCATGGCTCTGCATATACTTGCTTGTGTTGGTCAGAAATAGCAAGCCATCTGGTGCAATGTTTGCGATGCCATCAAGAAACAGATCCTCGCCGGCGAATCCATTGTAAATGAACTCATCATTCTCAGCAGCTACCGTATTGATGATCAGGAGGAACAGTAGAGAAGCCTTGAATGCTTTTGATTCCATTCTCAGCTGGTTTGGTCTCTGACATATCTTCTTGTGCTCTTTGTCAATTTTATTTTCTTGCACAAATTGTATATAGCAGGGATATATCTCCCAACTCATTTTTGGCTGTTTTCATGCTCCTAGATGACTTGTTGTTTAACACGAATATGTAGACTTGGTCAGCACACGCCAAAAGGCTTTGTTTTTAGCTTTGTTTCTAGTTACAATCTTCCATTAAATGTCTACTGAACACAGCTGTTCTCATTGGATCTCTAGCAATACCGGAGTTATCTGCTACCCTCGGAGGAGCTGCTCTGGAACTAGGTGGTGTTGGAGGTAGCCTTCGTCCTCAAGAGTTGAGGTAATTCCTCTTAATGTCATAGATATTGGATGAAATATTTACTTCACTGATGTTTTTTAAAATCTTGATTTCACCATCGTCACATTTTATGTCCTGTTCTATGCTCGTTCAGAAGGTGAATAGAAGCTGTCAAATGTCTTTTCCTCTCTGTTTTTAATGAAGAGACGAAGGGTGGTTCAAATCTCTCGCTAACAAAAAGTAAAAAAATAAAAAATCTATTCTCCCTCCCTCCCTTGACCATTGTCAACTCTGTTGCATGACAAATGGTGATCAGAGATCACTGGATTAGGTTGTTAGCTCTTCAATTAATTGCCAATTTCACTTATATTGAATACTAGTTATGGAATTATGTGAATACCAGCAACCTGTCCTTTTCTTCAGCATTGTTCTGGTCCTTGGAGGGAGAGATTATTACGTGCGGTGTCCGGATCGTCTGGAAGCGAATCCGGACACGCCACATCACCCGGACGCACCGGGGTCCGATTGACGTGGCGCATCCGGACGAATCCGGACGCCACACATAATAATTTTCCCCTTGGAGGAGCCACTTTTCTCTGCCAAAACTGTTGATTCACTGCCTAGTAATCATATTACGCAGTAATTTCCTTATGTATATATGGGAAGGCCTTGTAGACTCTTCAGCTATACAAAATGTATTTCCCTGCTTATACATGCTAATGCAGAATTCATTCTATCTTCTCTAAGTGCTTCTTCCCTAAACGTCCGAATGGAACACTCGGACTCCTCTCTGAATGATCGCAGAACGGAGCACACTACTCTAGCTATAATAGCTGACACTATTTTCTGATCTCCTATGATAGCCTAAACTTCCAATTATTAAGATATTATTCGTTTTGGCCTAATAGTCTCACAGTTTTATCCATTTAATGTAACTTTTCTGGAGGTCACCCTTCTTTGGAGCACTTATGTACAAGCACGCTTAATTTTGAAATTTCTAATTTCAACCGTTACAGATTTTAGCTTTATTTTCTTATGAGGTTTCAAATAGGAATCTAAAGGTAGAGTTTTCATCTTTTGATTGTTGGATTGCTCTAAGCCATTTGTAAGACTCAAAGCTTTTGACTATTGAGATATTGTCGGTGTTAGTCTAATAACCTCTTAGTTTTAGCTCATTGATTTAATTTCTTAGGAGGCCATCCATCCTAAAGGCACTCATGTACAAGCAAGTTTAACTTTGGAATTTGTAATAAAATTTGTTACATTAAAATGCACCTCAATATTTAAGAATTTAATTTAATTTTTAAAGGTGTTTCACATTTCCACACATGTTTATCACACCAACATCAAGGTTATTGCTAGTATAATTTAACGGAAGCTATCTTATATGATAGTCTTTGTTAATTTTTTTTGTGGAGTCTAATTGTATTGATCAATTGAATTAGTCTTTATTTTTGAACAATGTATAAGTTTTAATCTTATTATTTATGAATGATTAGGGGTGTCAATTTTTGACACGACCCGAAACACGACCCAAATCCGACCCGGAAAAATTCGGGTTCGGGTTGACCCATCAACACGAAATTGACCTGAAAGTAACACGAAAACTCATTTTTTACCCGAAAACCCGAGATTGACCTGTTTTTTTTTACCCAAAAACCCGAGATTGACCCGAATTTTGACCCAAAAACTAGCAATTTTGGGTCAACCCCGGGTCATTCGTGTCGGGTCGGCTTGACCCGGACCCGAATCGGGTCGGGTTCGAGTCCAAAAACTTGACCCGTTTTTAAAAACAGATCGGGTTCAGGTTGACCCGAATAGTGCCGGGTCAGTTCCTGGTTCGACTCGAACCCGACCCGTTGACCCAAATTGACACCCCTATGAATGATCTTCTTGTGCTTTAAGTATTCACAGCTCTTTGGAAGTTGAACCATAGATCAATTTTTTTTTAATAGGCCAAATATAATTTTCACTCTTTTGATTTTGATCAAATGAGTATGATAAAATGTTTACAAGTTGTAGCATGTTTTCGTCCTCTGATTGATAGTGTCTCAATTTTTAAGTAAATGCTATTATAGTTTGAAGTTGAATATCTTATAAATAATTCAAATAATATATCTCAAAATTTTGATTTAATGATGAAGGGGCCTAATTTAGCTCAAATATCTACCTATTAAGTTTTTTAGTTATTTTAATCAGCTACAATAATATTTTATTTATTTATTTATTATATTGCGAATATTACCTACTAAGATATTCTTTCATAGCGATTAAAATTATCCAAAAAAAACTTCTCAAAGCATTAGATTTACAATAATTTTAGTTTTCGTTTGGGACAACTTTCTTACTACTTAAAATAACTTTTGAATATAAATTTTTTAATTTTTTTACTAAAAAGATGTTTTAAGAAGCAATAAAAAAACCGCCCCAAGCGAAATCTTAATCACTGCAATAACTTAATATTAGTTTTAACCATTGCAATTAGTGATAGTTTATCAAGTCTCAGTAGCCCAATGCAACAAGAAGCCATCTCAAATAGCACCAATCATCCATGATGGCTCTCAACCTTTGGTGTTAAGTGAGGGTTGAAGAATAAATTATTATGTGGACATCGGACACCGTCCGAATGTCAACTAGGACGCACCTTATTATTTTTCTGCTCAGTACCGGTGCTGGGTATCGCTAGATACTAGATGACATGATACGTTTTGGTTGGCATCCGGATCGTCCAGTCTCCGCACAAAATAATTTATCTTTTAACACTAGTGTAGCAAAAAAAAAGTTTTAAGGAGGCATATTGACAATTTAAGAATATTCCCAACTTTTTTCAAAAAGAATTGAGGTCAACATTGCGGTCTTAATTTTTTTTCATTAGAATCATCATATAAAACAATATAAAGCTAATACAAAAACTTAAGAAAATCTACTATTTATATTTTGAAAAAGTTAAATAATTATTTGAATGACACATGTACTCAATATCTAATATGACAAAAATAGTAGTTTTAATAAATACTAAAAAAAGCATATTCTAGTAATATAACTTTCTCAATATTATTATTTTAATATAGATAATTAAATTTTAATTTATGGTACTATTAATTATAATTAATATTTGATTGTACATTTTATATCTCAAAAGCAAGGAAAAATCATACCTTAAGATTAGGAAAAATAAGATTAGTACACCACTAAGATAACTATTAATATACCTATAATTCCTTACCAAATCTAAGAATAATAAGTAGAAAATACCTCATCCACAAAATTGTGTTTAGTATTAATATACCTATAATTCCTTACCAAATCTAAGAATAATAAGTAGAAAATACCTCATCCACAAAATTGTGTTGGAGGATAATCTGATTCAATAAGGAAGATTTGGATGCTTTGCTCAGCTCCATGCAATATTGACAAACTAATTCTTCATTTGTACTCCATCTGGATAACATAAAATTAGTTGAAAAAATAATTAATTGCCCACTTGACAATGGATTACATTGAAAGAGTTTGCTTATTATGCTTATCTCTAGTATTACATCATTCCAAAATAATTTTAATTCATCAATCAATGCTACTACATCATTCAAGCTCTTTCATTTAATTTTTTTTATCACATTTGAGTTGAGTTGAAGGCTTCATTGGAGATTAATTATTCTATGCAGACGTCGAATGCGGTTCGGAGACCAACCAGATTGCGTCATGTCATCCCCTTTGCTCGGTACCGCGGCTTAATACAGCTGGGTACCACTGACGTGATAATTTTAGTTGGTCTCCGAATGACGTTTTGCGTCCGGTCTTTGTACAAAATAATTTCTCTAGTTTGAAATAACTTTTAATATTTTTAAAGCATCCTTTTAGTACAAAAATTTATTAAGAAAACTCACCCAAACGAAGCTTAATTTTGAATGTGTTAAATTTCTCATCAAGTAATATGCTATAATTAAGCTTTAAATAAACTGAATCTAATTATATAGTTGATGTTAATGATCTAAACATATAAACTTACAATCAAACATAACTAAATAAATATCATTTAAAATTTATATGAATTTTAAATATTAATAAAAATAATTTTAATCTACATCTTTAGTTACTTGTTTGATATTTTCAATAACATTTATATATCTAAAAATATAAAAAAAATTTGAAATTGAACAAAATTTTAAAATTTACAAAAAAAATCTAAAATGAATTATCAAATAAGAAATTAAATTATCAAGAATAACTATTTTTTTGAATTATTAACAAGCTATTTTGTTACATAATAAATAAATATGTTTATATATATAATGAATAAATTAATTAATATTAAAAATTATTTATTTATATGTTAAACTTTTTAAATTTTATTTAATTATTTGATGAAATGAATATAAGTGAATATTTTATGAATGTTATTCATCAAGAACAAGCAGCACTTATAATTAATAATTAATGATTTATAATAAATTTAGATTCAAAAAATGCAATCTTATAAAAGATAAAAGAATCAAAATTGAGCTTGAACTCTTTTAGCATATCAGTTAGAAATAAATTTGAGACAATTATGATGCACTGAATACTGAGCTCAAAAACTCATCCACCAAAAAAAAAAACTTTTGAGCAAATGATACAATTAAGAAACATTCAATTCATAAATTTCCGCACTTTCTGTACTCGGCATTGAACCTGGGAGGAGGCCGCGGGTCCCACTTCGCCGGCCATCCCCCCAGCCAGTGGCGAGGGATGCACCCGACACTTTGTCCGAACAAGAGGACGGGTAAGAGTGAACAAAGTCCTCCCCTGTTTCGCCCCTCCTCGCCTTCTCGCTTGCAGCCGCCGCGTAGGGAGACGAAAACAGCGGCGGCAGCGGCGGAACATCTGGTACCTCCGCCACGTTACAAATGTCCAAATACCTCGCCACCTCCCTCATCGTCGGCCTCATTGCCGCAACCGGCTGAGAGCAAAGCAACCCGATCTTAACTGCCAACTCAGCCTCCTCCACGTCATAGCCATCATGAATGAGCCGTGGGTCAACAATCTCCGTCCATCTCCCCTGTGCCCAAAGCTCCCAAACCCAATCCACAAGTATAAGCTCCTCCGGCATGGCCTTAGGCTCTATCGGCCTTCGCCCGCAAACCACCTCAAGAATTAGCGCCCCGTACGCGTAGACGTCTGTGCTCGTCGTGGCTTTCCCCGTCCGCGTCAGCTCCGGCGCAAGGTACCCAAGCGTCCCCACCACCCTCGTCGTGCCCGGATTGGCCCCGTGCTCTTGGAGCTTCGCCAGCCCGAAGTCGCCGAGCCGACCGTCTAGGTTCGCGTCGAGAAGCACATTGCTCGCTTTCACGTCGCGATGGATGACGACGTGTTCCCACTCCTCATGTAGGTAGAGCAGCGCGGAGGCAACGCCGCGGAGGATGCGGAAGCGCTGCACCCACGAGATCGGCGGAGGCGGCGGCGTTGCTCCGTTGGAGAAAAGGAAGCGGTCGAGGCTACCGTTGGGCATGTAGTCGTAGACTAGGAGGAGGTCTCCGTTGCGGCGGCACCAACCTTGGAGTTGGACAAGGTGGCGGTGGCGGAGGCGACCGATACTGCCGATTTCCGCTACGAATTCCCGGATTCCCTGTCTGGAATCGTGGGAGATGCGTTTCACGGCGATTTCGGCCCCGGAGGAAGGTAGGACGCCTTTGTAAACTTTGCCGAAGCCGCCGAAGCCGAGGAGCTCGCGGTCACCGAAGCCTTTGGTGGCGCGGTTGAGTTCGTTGTAGGAGAAGCGGTGAGGGCCCTGTTCTAACTCCCATGGCTCGATGAGCTCCGCGTTCTTGCTGCAATAGAAGCGGTACGCGGTGACTACGGCGGCCATGAGGACGATAACTGTGGTGGAAAGGGTTGCGATGATGGCCGTAAATTTGGAATTTTTCTTTTTGGGTTTAGATAGTTCGGAGAGGGTGGGGAGAGAGGAGAGGTCGAGCGATTGAGCCATGCCGTTCATCTTGAAGCTCCAGCCTAAGAGGTAGTGGGAGCTCGTGAGGAGGCCCGTGGACGATGAGAAGCCAACGAACATCTCGTCGTGAAGGATTCGGGACAAATCGGCTGGAACGGACAATAATGGCGAAATGGGCTTTGTGGAGAAAGGGGAAAGCGTCACATTGAGAACTTTTGCGGTGCCATCGTAGTCTATCCAAGCCTGGATGGTGCGGCCGCTTTTGAGATTGAGTGGTTGCTGGGCACCAGAGTCAGCGTCGAAGTAGGCGACAGCGGCGGATTTGGATGAGATGAGGCTGTCGATGTCGACGCCGACGTGATTGTCATTGATATCCCTGAACTCAAAGTCCATCACAGTGTCAAATTCGACGGCGAGGAGGTGGTCGGTGGCATTTCCGTTATTGGAGGAGTTGAGCAGGCCGAGATATTGGCTGGGCAGGGCGCCGGGGAACTCGCGGTTCGGGTAGAGCACAAAGGCGATTCCGTGGCCTCCGAACGTTGGGTACTCGGGGTTGGGGACGATGGCGAAGGCAAAGGCTGTGGAGAAGGAAAATACTTCGCCGGCGCCTTCAGAGTTCTTGAAGCGGAGAGGCTGCGGGTAGAAGGCGCGGCCAATGATTCGTCCTGTGTTGTTCGTGAGCCGCAAGATCCCGCTTTCCTCGATCTCTGCAACCCCATTCAGGCTCACATTAATGCTCCCGCCGCCAGCGAAGCCATAGCAGATGAATTCCTCTTGCTGAGAGACGGAGATAGAGAAGTAGAGGAGACAAAGCAGGAAGAACATCAGCAAGATTCGATTTTTAGACATGACAGGACGAGGAGTGGTGGCGATTGATGGATAAGAACGAATATGATCGCAGCTTTCGGTTCCCTTCCTAAGGAATTTCTTCAGTTAGCTATTAGGCAATCCGATCAGAGAAAGGTGAGAAAGAAACGGAAGCAAATCGAACATAATGATTGCAGCGCAAGACAAAATCTCTGTTCATTCATTCTTGTGTAGCCTTCGTTCTCAGGTGCCGGACAAAAAATTCCTACGCAAGCCATTAATACTTTTTCTTAAAAAAGAGCCAAAAAAACCACCTCACCCGGCTAGATCTAAAGCGAACCAGCTGCATTGGAGGAAGTAAAACTCTTCACATCCGAAAAGGCGGAGTAAATGAGAAATATTTTGTCTTATTGTTAATGACAAATTAGATATAAACAAAAACCTCTTCATTAGCCCAATGGAATGAGGCTCCTCAAACCCAAAACCCATCAGCTCTATCTTTTCTCAAACACAGTCCTTTTCTCAAATATCTTTTCTCAAATGAAAAATTATTCTGTAAGAACTTAGGAGGTCAATAAAATGCATCACATCACTCTTTTATTATACTATTATACTACGGCTTGATACTTGTCAGTACTACGGCTACTGCAGTTCGATACCGCTCGGTACAGCGGCATCAGAACGTAGAACTATATCCGGCATCCGCGAAAAATAATTATTTTCCTCCAATAAGAATTTAACAACATATGTTTGTTAAGAAACTTGTTTTCCTCGTGCATGAGGCGATGACTTAGACAAATCTTGCTGCTTTGGCCACAAAGTCAAAAAGAACTATCATGAGTATCACACTATCACCTGCCCACAATCTCATGTCCATACTCTGTTTCTTAAATCTGATGTTCGATCTGATGAATCAATAAAAGCGGTCAATTTTTTTTTTTTTTTGGATTAGGGGCAACGCCCAATCACATATAACACATATATCAGATTTGAATTCAAGACCTCTTAGTTGTGCTTCAAACTTCCAACCAATAAATCAAAGAGAGCTGCGATCAAATTTATGGTAAACCAAATTTACTTCACATATTAAACTTGCAAAGCAATCAATTTATATGCCACAGTAAATGTTGACAAAATATTCTTTTAGATGCACGAGGGAAGACTAATAGCTCAGAAAGATAATATACTAAGTAAATAGATCACCAACTATGATAAAATGCACCTAAGTGATGGTAATATATTACCTTCATTTTTGAAACAATATCTATGTCAAAAATAAATAAGTGAAATCTATTGTAATATTGTTACCTTTAGGCTTCTCAATGTTGATAAAAGAAAAAAAAAAAATCCATACATGCAGCTTTCATCATCATCATCAGTCCTCGTGATTTGATCAAATAGTCTTCTACTGTTCAATTTGAATGCTGCACTGATAAAGGCAAGAAATAAAATCATTTCATAATTTTTCAGAGAATTACATTGAGTAAGAACATAATATATATAAAAAAAATTTGATGCAGGCAACAACGGTAAATTTCAAAATTTTTATCAAATTAATCTCCCCCTAACAAAACCCTAAAAAAAACAACAACATCAAACCTTTGTCCAACTACATGGGTTCGGCTACATGAATCATTTTTCTCCATTGTGTCCTATTAAAAGTCAAATTCTCGTTTAAATTTAAAAAAGAAAGATCATTTCTAATATTTTTAACCAAGTCTTTTTAGGTCTACCTCTACCTTTTTTAAGGTAAGTCAAATCTAATACCTTTACTTTCCTAACCGAGTCATCGAAAGACCGCCATTTTATGTGACCAAACCATCTAAGACAACTCTCTCTAATCTTATCTTCAACTGGCGCTACTCGAACCTTTTCACGTATATGCTCATTTTATACCCGATCTCTAAGGGTAAAGTCACTCATCCACCTGAGCTTCCTCATCTCTGCAACACTTAACTTAGTATTATGTTTCTCTTTTAATGGCCAACATTCAGCGCCATAAATTCAATAGAACAAAACCCTAAAAATAATGGATGCAAAATTGTATGCATCTCAATAGAACAAAATCAACTTGAAAATGAAAATTAGATGCTGACAGCATTAGAGTTGAAAACAAGTGGCCTGTAAACTTCTGAGAAAAAAATAGATTTAGCTTTATCATATTTATATGAACAAACTGTCAAAATTTCCGGAGGGGTTAGGTTTAAATGCATGATAGTCATAGTTTTGGTGAAGTTTCAAATATATAATAATGTTCTGCACGTAAATGTGGATCTCACAAGTTGTGGATACAGTATTTTTTAATGCAACAAAATGATGTGCGTAAGGAATTAGCTTTAAAATTTACAGTTCCGAAGATCATTAATTAAACTATTATCTACTAATTTTTTAAGGCAATATAGAATCCAAGTCAAACATTAATCTAAAGATTTATCAAATAAAAAATTTGGTTAAAGGCATCGAAAGCAACTCAATTGAATGTAAATTGTCCAAAATAATAATTGTACCATGAGACTAAGGCCTTGATTGGGACGACTTTCTTACCGTTTCTTAAAACGATTTTTTAGTATAAAAAAATTAAAATTTTTATACTAAAAGCTGAATTTAAGAAACAACAAGAAAGCCGTCCCAAACGAAGCCTAAGACTTCATTTGAGACAGCTTTCTTACTATTTTCTAAAAGCAGCTTTCTAGTACAACAAGTAAATTTTGTATACTAAAAACTACTTTAATAAGCAGTAAGAAAACCGTCCCAGCGAAGCCTAAGGCTTCATTTGAGATAGCTTTATTACTACATTCTAAAGCAGCTTTTTAATAAAAAATTTTCAAATTCAAAAAATATTTGTATCAAAAAGATAACTTAAAAAAACAATAAGAAAGCTGTCCCAAATGAAACCTAAATCACACTTGCCCAGCCAAATCATTGTTCCTAAAAAATTATATGCACACTTGCACCACACTTATGAACTAAAAAATTGAATGGCAAATGAAATTTAACTAAACCAAAAAGAGCTTTTAATATGGATAAAAAATTTCTATTATAAACATCTAATTGTTTCTAATCAAAATCAACTTTCTCAAAGGATCAGATAATTGTTCACCATTGTCAGAGGTTTCTCATGAATAATATGCCATGAAAACAGCCTCTAATATCTTTTTTCCTAATACTGATCTTCATGCAAAAGGCATCAGAATAAGCACTTGGATAATATGCTGCATCATGACATATTGACAAACATGCTAAAATTAAAAAAAAAAACAACAAAATAAAAGAAATAAAGCAAAAAGACGTCAAATTACCAAACCAAATTGCTAATTTGCTCATCATAGCACATTAGATTTGCGGTTTTGACAAGCACAAACCAAACCGTCAGATCTCCGTCACTAATTTCCTTAAGAATATTGATGAGAACTTTAGCATCCACAAGACATTGAGTTAATGTGCTCATATGCTGCAGATTATACCATTGGTCATCTAAATTAAAAAATGGTCATCCGAAAGCTAAACTATCCCTTTTTGTTTTCAGTCTTCCTTGCCTTAAAAAGGAAAATTATCATGAATCAGCAACTATTTTATGTTGAAAGGAAGCAATAAACAATAAAAATAAAAAATAAAATTGATGTCACTAACTTCATCAAAAACGAATCTAGCTGCAATATGAAGTACGAAGATTTCAAAATTCTAATCCAGGCTTTTTCAAACTCCTATTTCAACATACTTAAAGTCAAATCGATCGGCTGGACAAAACGAACCTAGCAATAAAAAAAGTGATTAGATTTGAGCTCAAATGAGCCTAGATCAAGAACTTAGAACATACTTGAACATTGCGGGACATTAATTGGAGGGCCAAATGATCTCCATATTTTGTACTTAACACCAAATCGAGTGTTTTTATGAGACGAATTTAACAAGCTCATTATCGCTTAATTCTAATATAATTAAAGCACATAAATGTTTAATGAATAATCTATGATTAAAAGCATTAATATGTGCCTTCTGATAGAGTGCTACGAATTTTGGTTACATTTATAGGCCGTAAAACTCTGAAAATATATAAATAGGTCTCCACTATTTACATTAAAGGTGCCCTTGGCATGAGATTCATGAGAGCTTATAATATGAAGAAAACTCTGAATCTCCACTCGAGCACCACTATCAGATTATCGTTGTAGGATCACCATCGTGGTATCATTACAAGACCATCACCCGGTCATTGTCATTAGACCATCATCTAATCGTTGTCGTCGAATCACTACCCAATCACTGCTCGATGGGTGCAGTTGGACTTCTAGATCTCTATCGTCGGACAAGCGACGCCTAACATCCATCGTCGAACTGCCGCTACCTAACCCTCACCATCGAACCATCCCAGCCCAACTATTATTGTCAAACTACCGCCGTCCGACCACCCTCATCAGACTTTTGCCTCTGAACCACTTTTGTGGAACCTTTGCCATCATCAAACTAGTATTGTCATACCATAGCCTCCGACCATCATTATCAAACTATTGTAATAGAACCACTATTGTTGCTAGATTCCTTCCATCAGATCGCTAAAGCGTGACCATCGTCATCAAACCATCACTGCCCGACCAGCATCGTTGGAGCACCATGTAGCCAGAAAACCATTGTTGGACCGTCATAGCTTGACCAAAATTGTCAAACCACTACCACTCTGCCACAACCATTTAAACTTCTCTCATTCCCCTATCAACTCTATGATATTTTCTTCCAGAAACTCAATAATATTATAACATCGCCTTCTTCAATTTGAGGGACGAGCAGATATTTATAACCATTGCTCACATCGTGGAATTATTTCACTTAGGCCAAACCCTATGATTTTTCTCTTTCAAGTTTTTCATGTAAAAACTTGAGTAGCTTCAATGTTCTTTTGCTTTCTCGATTTGTGTGGGATCTTCATACAAAACTATGACATAAAATTCTCTCACTTTACTGTTATAAAATTTCTAACAAGTAATAGTTTGATGTCATATCTATGAATAATTCCACCCTTATAAGCACTACTGACACTTGTTCAATGGCCAAAAAGTATAACAATTACATTAATGGAGCCCTCAACTCGATCACATAATTCAAAGGACTAATCTCTAAACTAAATGCCCTAAACATTTGCCTCTTTCTACCCTGATGGGCATAACCCTATAAACAAAGGTACATTAGGTCTTCTCCATCTTGTGAATGTCCTTTTCAGCACATCTCGCCATAGTTGTGGCAAAAAAAAGGGATTGTAGCTATAGGAAAGTCTTTTCTCTGCCCGCATGTGCTGCCAGCCTGCCCCCATGGGCGTGTTTAATCAATTGCGGCCTCCAGGAAGACTCCGGGATACATAGTAAATTGTCTTTGAATAAGAATCCATGTCTAATCAAGTAGTCTTCAATGGGATTTGCGCATGTACACCAGTTCCAAATAATAGAAAAGTCTGTCTTCTGAGTACAACTCTTTTAGACACTCTAGTCTAGTTAATTTGATTTGCAATTGTGTTAACAAAGCAGCTCGCCTGCTAAGTGTGATTTAGTTTGCCTGATTTATGTTTTAAGACAAAGGTACACTTCTATAAAAATAAAATCCAATACGAATGCATCCTACTTACTGTTTTCTGAGTATTTATAAACTGAAGGACTTTGTGGTCGCTGCATAAAACAAAAATCCTGGTGTAGTAGATAATGTTCCTAATGCTTTAGATCTCTCACCATATCATACAATTCTTACTCGTAAACAATCCACTTTTGCCGACTTGGACTCAACTTTTCACTGAAATATTCTATAGGCTAATCCGATTGTGATAAAACAACACCAATTCCTATTATGGAAGCATTAGTATCCACCTGGAATGGCTTATCAAAATCCAGCAGAGCAAGTACAGGGGCTGAACTTAAAGTTGTCTTAATACTTTCAAATCTCCATTGTTGTTCATTTGTCCAATAAAATTTTTCTTGTTTCAAGCAATCAATAATTGGTGCCATAATAATGCTGAATTCTTGAATAAATAAGCGATAAAAATTTGCAAGTCCATGGAAGCTGTGAATGTCAAATAATGATGATTTTGGGATTGGCCAATCCATAATGGCAGTAACCTTGCGTGGGTCTACTTCCACGCATGCTGTCAAAACAATGAAACCAAGAAAGTATACACTATTCGTAGCAAATTTACACTTTATTATATTAAGATATATAACCTGTGTGCCCTCAAAATTTGAAAGTTTTTAGCTAAATGCAACACATGCTCCTCCAGCGATGTACTAAAAACAAGGATATCGTCAAAATAAACCACACATAATTTTTCTAAGAATTGTTTCAATACTTTTTTCAAGAGTCACATGAATGTCGCAGGTGCGTTACATAGACCAAATGACATTACCTTCCATTCATATAATCATTGGCGCATTTTGAATGCAATCTTCCATTCATCACCTGGGCGAACATGAATTTGATGATATCCACTTAGAAGATCTAACTTGGTGAATACTTTAGACTCTGTTAATTTATCCATAAGTTAGTCAATTTGAGATACTGGAAATCGGTACTTCACAGTGATTTTGTTGATTGCTCGGCTGTCCATACACATCATCCATTTATTGTCTTTCTTAGGGACCAAGAGCCAGAACAACACATATTATGCTCTTTAGGACTCATCTTGTAATGGGGAAGGTTTTGTAATGCCGCCCCTGTTGTAAATTCAATTTGATGCTGAATATTCCACATAGGAGGTAATCCATATGGTAGCTCAGTGGAAAAAAACATCTTCAAATTGTTTTAATAACTGTTGTATGGCTTCTGGAGGTGTTTCTTCTCTCTTGACATTTTGTGAATCAGTAACAACTAAAGCAAAAATAGAATTACTCACACAGCTAGCTATTATCAAAGCAGGTCCAGAGACAAGATGGAGGGTTGTTTTGGACTCCTTGTTGTGTTTCGGTTCAGCAACATAGGGTAGCAACAGAATCCTTTTACCTTTCCAATCAAAAGAATAAATGTTATTCCGGTAATCATATGTCGCCCCAATATCATATTGCCAAGGCCGATCTAAGATTATGCGACCAACATCCATATCGATGACATCACACAACACTTCACACACATGTTGCTAACCGATTGAAAATGTGATCAGACAAATTTCAATAACTAGACTTTTCATTCCCTTCTTGACCCAACTCATTTGTAAGGGTTTGGATTTGTCTAAAATTTCAATTGTAAAGCTTGCACAAGCGACCGGGATGCTATAGTTTCAATACACATATTATCAATGAGGAGTTTACAGACCTTACCATTTAAGGTGCAACGAGTGCGGAAGATGGGATTTCGTTGGGAATCAACGGGCTGTCGTGGAGCTAGTAGCAATCTATACAAGAAAATCTCCTTCGTCAGCCTCCAAACCTTTGGTCTTTGCATCTTGTTCTTCTTCACACGTAAATTCATCATTTTCAAGCTCTCCCTCATCAAGTTGAATTTGAGGTCTTGAAGGGAATTAATTAGATTTATGCCTGAGAACGGGACCGTGCAAAATTTAATTCTAGTTTGTCTTATAAATTTTCCTTCAACCAACCAATATATCGAGCTACCAACAAGTTCTCAGATTCATTAAGATTATTCCTTGCACTTAGATGGTAGAATTCTTCAGTATAATCTATAACATTGTGGTTCCTCTGGACAAAATGTTGATATTGCATGTAAATTATCTGTTCAAAATGTGTTGGAAGGTAATGGCCCCATAACAACTGCTTCATTCAAAACCAATTATGGACACCTCCTTTGCCCTCTCTTCGTCGCATCTGTAAGAGTTGCTGCCACCAAGCGCTGGCTCCCCCTTCAATCGACAGGCTATATACTTCACTTGCTTCTCTACGGGAATCTCCATAAATCTTTAATGTGTAGCCTTCCGTCAAAGAATGGGATATCGAGTTTAACACGAACTCTTCATTATGTCTATGGTTTTTATCAACCGGTTGTCTATACTGATGTTGTAAGGCATAATCATCCTCAACGGAATAAGAAAGATCAAATATTGTGGCTGATCCACCTCATTGTCTGACTCAATAGGTTCGGGAATATTGCCATGTCGTTGTCTCCCAGGACCTAGACCAATGGCATCCCAGCGAGCTGCCGGTATGGGTGTTGGTGCTGCCCGGAGAAATGCAGGATTTCCTGCTACACCGTGTATGTTCGTTTGCATCTTCTTTCATATTTCCAAAGCAAATTGATAAAAATTTGTGAAGAGGTCTTCCAGCTGTCTCACCATTTTGGCGTGTTCAGCCCACAGGGCTTCAATACTCCGGTCTTCACCAAGAGTTGTACGAGGGTTTCTTTCTGCCATTGTATGCCCTGCCAAGAAGCTAGGGAATCTCTGATACCAATTTGGTGTGATAACTTGTACCAAGAATACCCAGATTCCTGCAAGCAAAATCAATAAATAAAAAAACAAAATGAAAAAGAGAAAATAGTGAAATTTTGTATATTTCTTCTATATTCCATTTATCCTCTTTCTGAGTATATGTATCCATCCCTTTTTCCCCTTTCCATATTTGCATAATACAGAAAAAAAAGATAATAGGTACTATTCTAACTAGAAGAGTCAAGTAGTTTTTAAGTAGTGGTAAATAAAAATAGAAAATAGATAGTGGAGTGTGGCGTGTGTATATTGAACCCGGCTCCATGTGTTGCACTGCATCAGAACTTTTTTCAGTAGATTCAACAATGCATTAATCCTCCGATGCTGGAATAAAGGAAGATAGAATCAAACATGCTCAATATATTAAAATAGTTAATGCAATTAACTATTAGAGAATTTTTGAGATAGATATTATCAACTCCAAGCCGATTTGTAATGGGCCATAGAACAGCAATACCTTACAATCAACACTTTATATTAGAAGATCCGGATTTTGATATTATCAACAGAAACAAATTCTACCCCTGAACTTGGAACATGGGCCGGCTCCTGATAGAATATATATATATTGGATCATTTTTGACATTCTTCGACATAGTGCTTCTTTTGTTCAAAAAGCAACCAGAGAGGAAGATTATGATGGAAAATTAAATGCAGAAGCATTAACATGCCATGTTATCAAGAAGAATCTCCTATTGCAAGGTATATTTTCTCTGATCTAATTTGATAATTTCATTTGATTATAATAGACTAGAGATTAATCAATTCGAGAATTCTGATAAAACGAATTTGAAATTTTAACTGAAGTAAAAAGTTACATCTTTAAAATTATTCTTGATGTTACACTAACATTAAGAGCAAGCTAATAAAAATTTAATTACTGGTTCAAATTATACAATTATCTATATCTAATTACAATATCAACTTCGGTTTGTTTTTCTTTCGATAGACTTTGAGTATGAAAATCTTTCAGGTATATATTTTCAATGAATCAATACTTATACGATTATTTGACATAAAAAAAAATTATTACTCAGAATAGAATTTCTAAATTACAAATTTGTGCTATTTACCATCAGAACATTTAAATATATATGCACTACATGATTTCTAATACTCATCAAATTATTCCAACAAATTTTCTTCATTGAATTAAAAAAAGCCATTTTATAATGATATTACAAATGATATTTAAAATACATTGATTCTTTAATATATTGCCACACATTTATTTCATGTATCACCTATGACATTTGCATACGCATAAATTTAGAAACTCAAATACACTTCATGCTAATACATGTTCTTTTTTTGTTATTTGTGAGGTACATCTCTACACACTATTTGCTTCACTTGTTTGCTTATGCTTTTGTGAGGGACCGTGGAGAGTCAATATGGCGAGTTAAAGGAGCTTATTCATTTTCATTTCTTCCAAATGAAGATATTACGGTCGTAATCCACTGAACAATAGCTCGGGTGAGGTGAATTTCTTGAAACTTAGAAAGCACTAGGTCTCTTAAACATTTTTATGTACATTTACGCTCTCCAAACCCTAGAGCCCTGTAGAAATCTTATTTTTTATTTTATAAACTTATAACCCATCGTTGCATGAATGAGTTTTCGTTAGTTTTAGGAGCGCGTAGACTTGATTATCTAGACATAGTCTACGTTCATTTAGATATTAGCAAAATGAAACAAAATGTGTAAATAATTAGTGATTTATTCACTTCAATAATTTTAATAAATTAAATTTGGACGATGTAAATAATTAAGATATAACATCTATCTTGTAGACATAAATTTAAAACTATAAAATTAGTTATATTAAATGAGACCCATTAATATAATGAACCTAAGTTAAAGATGAGGCTAAGCAACAACAACAACAACAACAACATCAAGCCTTTATCCCACTACGTGGGGTCGGCTAAGCAAAATGAAATAAATTATAAACATTCATATTGAATTACTCATTGAAAAAAAAAAGTTAAATTATATTATACACCAATAAGCAATTTAAATAATACAAATTGAATACACACTTTGAATATAAAAAAAATCTGTGGTAACTATTACAACCTATATCTAATTCAACTACGATCAATCATGCATTCATGAATAAACAATTTAAAAGTTCATAATTATGCTAAGTCAAAATTGATTACATATAACAATCAAATTAAATTAAACAAAATATGGAGCTAATTTGAAAAATAAATGAAAATAAATAAAACAAACCAAGTAAAATAAAACTAAATTAATCATACTGAAATCATCTGTTAAAATAGACCAATGGAAAAAAGCAAACAAATTCAAATTTAAACACAATATTAAATCAAAACAATAGTAGAGAGAGAAAGCTAAAATGAAAAAGAATAATAGCATAATTAATAATTTGAATATTCCAAAATCCATTAAGAATCTAAAAAAATCAGAAAAAATCTAAATAAATTTCTATAAGCATATAAAATCATAATGAACAATAAACTAAATAAATAATTCAATTTCCATTTCATTCTCACCCCAAAATTAAATTAATTTTCAAATCAGCTTAAAATTTTAAAAATTCATTAAAGTAGAGAATAAAATTTAAAGCTTTATAGATTAACACCTGCATAGCTTAGCACACACTTAGAATTATTTTTTAGAGTGATAGACTCTAGCATTTGGTTAGGGTAGTGCTATTTTGTGTACTTCTATGAAATGTGAAATTTATTTTCATCTTGGTAGATATATGATGTTATTTGTTGTGGCTAGATGTGATAGATTCTGTTATGACATTTTGTGATTTGTGATGAACATATTAGATTACCTCTAGGTTAGGAATGATCTGGATGTTCACTTTGTTAACCCAAACTTATGCAGATGGTAATACTTATGCAGGGCTAAAATAGAATTAAAATTTTAAATTAATATAATCTTATGCAAGTGCTTGTTTATGCTTTATCCCCCTAATTGTTAAAAGCATGGCCTATACACATGCATGCTACTTGGATGTGAGCAAATGATATTACATTGATTATGTGATGATTACTTATTATAATTTTTTTTCATACTAACCATATAGGGAGTACTTAGAGTTTTTTTATTTAAATTTTTAATTTGAATTATTGTGAGAGTTTTTTATGAAATTGGTTTATTTATCCAAAGAACTAAAGGAATCAAAAGCAAAGAGATCTCTTCCACACTTAGAAGATTTTCTTTCTTTTGAAAGCCTTTCTAGAAGATGATCGGTGACAGAAGACTCGAAGACCGATAAATAAATCAATTTATTTTGTAAAAAGACTTATATCATTCATATGTTTAGAAATCCAGGTTCTTGTCAGGGGAACTTGACCACCTTTACTTTCTGTAAACCCTGATTTGTATTAAGTGACACTTGATACATCAAACATTACATTTTATTTATTTAGTCATTGTTGTAGCGTTTTTACTTTTGTGCGCACTAGAACTCATGATTTTCTAAATTTATTTCTGCATGTATTTTTTTACCTAAATTTTTGTCATTCAAATTACGAATAGAAAACATTAGGCTTAACAAAATAATCAGTCTAGAAAGTAAGTCGGGAACCTCTTGGGATCTCATAAACATATCCTTCCTTCTTTCCTTAATAGGCAGCTCCCACCTGCGGTAGAAATAAACCACCCGACTTACAAAGGTGTAGCTCTAACTCATGAGAATTATGCTCTTTTAAGATAAAACCTATTTTTAAGCTTTTTAAAAACTTCAAATTCTTATTTATTACATAGAGTTAATTATCATATATTGCATTGGAAAACAATTTAAAAATAAAAAAATAATTGAATTAGCTTATTGGTATAACCAACCATTCATGTTTTAGTATTTCTTAGATGTCAATTTCATTTCAAAATAAATAATAGTTTACCTATCTTTTATAAATACTTGAGTCAATTTTAAAATGCTAAATGGAGTTTGCTGACATTTTCAATCCACGCGGAAATATAAGTCCACAAGTGTTGAGTATTCATAAAACTCTTTTAAGAGTCAAAGATATAAGGCTCATTTCCTTATCTTGCATATCATTAGACTAAGTTCGAAACACTACTCTGTAGTGATTTATCTTGGTTTTAATTTCTGATAACCTAAAATCATAAGTCATGACCCTTTGGGATATAATTCCACATTTCTAATAAAATTTCAACTTAAATAATAAATTTTATCTTAAATTATAAAGCCTAGCATATGATAGTTTTGGACAATTAACATACATACAAAAACCCATTTTATTTCATTGTTTGACATCAATTCAATGCTTCTATATAAATATAGAGAAGAAAGAATAGAAATTATATGAAAATTGCAATCTAATATTTATGAATAAATTTAAAATACTAATTGGCAAGAATCACCTTTTAACAAATAGACAGCACATCAAATGAAATGTAAATCAATTAAAATTTTCTCCGACTTTTGTGCATGAAATTGGATTGCAAACAACATAAACTAAACCATAAAATTGATATATATCTTCTAAAAATTTATGTATGGAGTTCGAATTACAAACCATATGGAGCAAAATATGAATCAATATACAAATAATTAATTACATATTCAAAAAAATTTGATCGCAAAATCATATTATTTGCATACACATGCATTGTATTTATGTTCACGTTATCTCTCTTTATTGCAAAGAGAAGCAAAGTAGAATGTACCTAGGTGCAACTGTGGATACAAATGATCAAATGTAAATATAAATTGTCTAGAATGTATATAGATTGAATTGTAAAGTGTTAATGAGTTGTAAAGTTTTAAAGTTATTTGTTTATATATACATATAAGACTCCAAAAGATAATTCCCTACCCCTTTGAGGGTATTCCCTTTTTGGAATTCTATAAGAAGACTCGGAGCCAGAAGATGATAAGAAAGTGTATTTAAACATATATATTTCAGAGGTATAGAAACCCAAGTATGTTGGGGTGGAGCTTGACCACCTTACTTCCTTGCAGACCTCAGGTCTTGTTCATGTTTCTAAATAAATTAATAAAAGATTTTTACTTATGGATTTGCTTTATACATCATACATGGCAATAGTTAAATTCATTTGCATATTATAGCCCTAATTTAAATTTCTAAATTAAAATCCTTGACTATTAATTTAAGATAGAGTTATCCTATCTTGCATGCATAAGACGTTGATTTATTTCTAAGATGTTAGCTGGCAGCTCATTCCAGATAAATACAAGCCAAGATTGTACACCTCTCAGTGTATCTTCCCTGACTCTTAAATAATTCTAAATCTATAATTTCTTCTAAAAATGATAAATCTATCTTCAAACTTTTAAACTAAAATTTTTAATTAAATCTTCATATATTTAAAAAAGTCTAATCCTCACTTTATTCAAGAGTATTCTCTTCGGATATATAATTAATTATAGAAGCTTGCCCCTATAAAGAGTCTAGAACCCAGTACAAAATAAACCCTACTTTAGTTTACTAAGGGAAAAAAATATTTGAATGTAGACTAAATCTTATTCTTTGATTAATTTCATAATTAAAATGACTGGTGAATATGAATTTTATCCTTCGAGGGGATTTTTATATTCTGAATGCTGAGTTTGATTGTGAAAAAAAAAATAAAAAAATTCAAGTCGATAGTATGACATTAATCTATCTCTCGAGATAGTTAATGTTGGCTATGCTAATTTGTCTAAAGAAACATTATAGTGAATTAGTGGCCAAATAAATAAATTCATTTTATTTTTTCCACTGTAGCCACTAATGCAGGAGGAAACATTATAGTGAATTAGCGGCTCTCAAATTCGTCATATCCAATATCAAAATCATTGTCTCTACGCAGCTCACAGCTGATAACTACTTGGTATGGCGTTCTCAAATCCTCAAACTTCTAACGGCTAATGGTTTTTCCGATTTTCTTCTTCCATCGGCATCTCCACCAGCTAGGTACATTGACCTACTAGAGGGTCATCAAGAAACGAATCCAAAATACCGTGACTGGGTACTCGTTGATCAGAACCTAGCTGCCGCAATTTGCTCGACAATATCGTCAACCATTCTACCCTATGTCATCAACCTGGAATCTACCTCATTAATTTGGGGAACCATCGAACGACGCCTTCAGTTGTCGAACAGATCGAGGGTGATACAACTACGGAATGAGCTACACAACGTGAAGATGGCAAATCAAACAATGGTTCAATATCTTACCCAAATCAAGACTATAGCAGACAACTTATCAGCTGCCGGAATGATTCTTGATCAAGAAGATATAGTTCTGTACACCTTAAATGGGCTTCCACCATCGTACAATGCATTCAAAACGTAAATACGCACGATGCTACATCCTATAGATCTTGATAATCTCTACTCACTTTTAATAAGTGAGGAAATTAATATTCAGGCGGACTCACTTCGAACAACATCTCTGCAAGATTCTTCCACAGCCCTGTATACATCCCACGGTCGCGGACGCAGAGGAAGAGGAAGAAATTCATCTCAACCATCAAGATCGAGCAACGGCCAGCCGGTGCAATGCCAAATATGCAATAAACGCGGACACACCGCAAATAATTGCTGGCATCGATCAAATATGACGGTAAATCCTCCGGAATCACAGACTCCAGCATCTCGTGCAATGCTCGCTGCGACAGAAAACGAGAATCAAGACTGGTATCTGGATTCGGGCGCATCTGCACATTTGACTCACTCGCTTGACAACGTCTCTCAAGCAGCGTCGCATTCTAGTAATGATAGCATCACCATAGGTGACGGCAGGAACATACCGATTGCTCATTCCGGCAATGGTATTCTTCCTACACCTAACAGTAAGTTAAAACTTCAATCATTGTTTCATGTTCCAAATTTATCACACAATTTGCTATCCATATTTCAATTAACCAAAGACAACAATGTCTCTGTGTATTTTGATCTCACGGTTTTCTCATTAAGGATTTGACGACAAATCAAATCATTCTGGAGGGACCAAGTAGACGAGGATTATATCCGATTAGATCAAGCAACTCTCACACAGACCAGATCGCTCTCACTGTTTCTACTGACCGGGCCTTTCTCTGGCATCAGAGAATGGGACATCCCAATAGACAAATAATGCATCTAGTTTCGAATTCTAATAAATTGTTGCATATACCAAAGAATTTTTCTTTGTGTAAAACTTGTACTGCCTCCAAAGGCCACAAACTTGTGTTTAATCATCATTCGACTAGATCTTTTGTTCCTTTACAAGTTATTCACACGGATGTTTGGGGACCGTCACCAGTCCCCTATCATCAAGGATTTCTTTACTACGTAGTTTTCATAGATGATTTTTCTAAATTTACCTGGGTGTTTCCTATGCGTAATAAGTCTGACGTGTTTTCTATTTTTGTTCAATGCAAAATATTTGTTGAAAAACAAATGAATCATCACATAAAATGCTTACGTTCAGATGGTGGGAAAGAATTTTTGAACTCTACCTTCAACAACTATCTTACATCACATGGGATCTAGTACCACTACCGCCAAATACGTCAATCCTTGGCAGTCGATGGACATTTCGCACAAAATACAAATCTGATGAAACTGTAGCACGATTCAAAGCAAGACTAGTTGCCCAAGGAAACACACAACAATATGGCGTAAATTACTTGGAGACGTTCATCCCCATAGCTAAGTTTCCTACAATTCGTACTTTTCTTACTATAGCTATCACTAACAACTGGCCGGTACACCAGCTTGACATTACGAATGCTTTTTTACACGGTAATCTAAATGAAACAATATTTATGAAACAGCCGAAAGGATTCGAGGACGACGATCATCCACACTACGTGTGTAAACTCAAGAAATCCATATACGGATTAAAGCAATCTCCGAGACAGTGGTTCCAAACACTATCCACTCATCTACAATCCATCGGGTTTGTGGCAGGCAAAGCGGACACTTCCCTTTTCATCTGGTGCAAAGACGAAGTGCAATTATACATGGTGATCTATGTCGACGACATATTACTCACAGGAAATAGTCCTGACATGATCACCAACACGCTAGACAAACTCAAAAGCAAATTCGATATGAAACATTTGGGATTTGCAAACAGTTTTCTGGGCATTCAGATTACTCGGAACAAAAATTCTTTCTTTTTGTCTCAAACTAAATATGCTCAATAAATTCTTAACACTGCAGGAATGACCAAATGCAAGCAACTTGCAAATCCTTCTCAGACCAAACAACCGGACATTTTGACATCAACTGTTCTTGAATCCGATCCAAAGTTATACAGACATTTAGTGGGAGCACTGCAATATCTCACACTAACTAGACCAGACATATCATTTGTCGTTAACTCTCTGTGTCAACAAATGCACAATCCAATGCCTCTACATTTTCATTCTCTGTATCGTCTATTAAGATATATCAGTGGCACTCTAACATATGGTCTACCGATTTCGCAGGGATCTACAATTCTCAAATCCTTTTCTGACGCAGATTGGGCAGGTGATAAGGACACAAGACGGTCCACATCTGGCTACTGTACGTTTTTTGGGAACACTCTTATCTCCTGGAGTGTCAAGAAACAACACACGGTAGCACGATCTTCTACCGAAGCTGAATACCGTGCAATTGATGCTGCACTGACCGACATCATATGGTTACGAAGACTGCTGCTCGACTTCAATATCTCTCTTACTTCTCCGACAACTCTTCACTGTGACAGCACATCTGCCATAGCATTGGCTAATAACCCGGTCTTCCACGCAAGAATAAAGCACATTGAGATTGATCATCATTTCATCAGGGATCACATAGACATGAAAACGATTAACATATTTCCCATTTCAACAAAAGATCAAGTAGCCGACATCTTCACCAAACACTTATCCACGCCTCGCTATCAATTTCTTCGAGACAAGCTTACGGTTCAATCTGACCCATTAGCTTGAGGGGGTGTATTAAGACTACCTGATATATAACCTGTAATCTGTTTACATGTCATAAACCTGTAGTAGAGTCTGTTCTATCTCAGGCTATAAATAGAAGTGCTATGTATCAGCTCAAGATAGAAAAGAATATTACTGTTTCTAAATCTCTTTCGTCAGTCTCTAATTATCATAAATCATTGTTGCAAAAACTTGTGTAACCATTTGATCTTTATATATGCAATGTCATTGTTTTATTTTCTTTTATTGAAATAAGCAGATTTAGTTTCTTAGAAATTTTTTAAAACCAAACTATTTTGCTAGCCGATTTAATATCTTATGACGGATTATGTTGAGACAGATATCATTGTTTGGCAGAGCAAAGGATGACGAGATCAACAATCAATCATCTAACTTCACTTGGGTTGTGATAGCCAAATAGAGTCCAGGACAATCCATAGCAATTTTGTCCCTTGACCATGGCCAACTTATCATGGCAGTCTAACTGAACAAAAGATGAATGATTTTGTTGCTCTCGCCATAGTTGAACTTGTCATTAATGCAACTTTGCAGCTCATTATATAGCTAACAGTGTTTCTCATACATGTTCAAGAAGCATTGTTGCTTATTGTAGAAAGAGATGGCAACGCTCACAGTCATCGACCACAAGAACTCAAGCTGAGGGAGCGAGATAGAGAATGGAAGAAGTGGATTTTCATTATCTAATTAATCAGAGATGTAATACATATATAGATGTACAGTTATGCCTAGATACAATGTACTGTTGTGAGACATAAGCTAATCCTATTACAGCGGTTTGGTATTAGTATTGGAAATATTACTGTATGCATTCTCGGTCTCTAATACGCCCTGGCAAAGTGATGGGTCGGGAACGACCGTCAGTTTGAGCCGAAGAGTTTGAAAACGTTGCGTGGATAAAGCCTTTGTAAAAATGTCCGCCACTTGATCCACTGTACTAATAGGAAGTAAAGCTATACTGTTGTTGTTGATGTGATCCCGGAGAAAGCATTGATCTATCTCTATATGTTTTGTCCTGGCATGAAAAACGGGGTTATTAGCAAGTGCAATTGCAGACATATTATCGCAAAATAATTCAGTAGGAGAGTTTAAAGGGATAGAAAAATCATGAAGAATTTGTCGAAGCCACAGAATATCTGCTGTGACCGATGCAAGGGCTTTGTACTCCGATTCTGTAGATGATCTGGCGACCGTGTGTTGTTTCTGAACAGCCCAGGAGATCAAAGTGTCTCCTAGAAACGAACAATATCCGGTCGTTGATTTTCTTGTCACGGGATCACCTGCCCAATCCGCATCTGAGAACGATTTGAGCTGAAGCGGGCTTCGAGTTATAGGTAGACCAAAATGCTTTGTTCCCTGAATGTATCGCAGCAGCCGTTTAAGACCATAAACGTGTTGCTCCATCGGGTTGTGCATGTGTTGAGATAGGTAGTTGACAGCATAAGCTATGTCTGGTCTTGTAATTGTAAGGTATTGAAGTGACCCTGTGATACGTCGAAAGATAGCTAGATCGGCTAAATAAGGATCGGGTTGCATATTCACTGGCAGCTTTGTTGTGAGATGATTGGCCAAAGCATTGCATCGGCTGAGCTTTGCTAAATCAAGAATGTTCTGGGCGTAAGACGTCTGCGATAGGAAATATTTGTGCTGAAGTTTCTGAATTTTTATTCCCAAAAAAGAGTGAGCTTGCCCAAGATGTTTGAGAGCAAACTTCTGATTGAGCTGATTGAGAAGATGATTGATTGTGGCTTGGTCGTCGCCGGTTATTAGCATATCATCAACATATATAATTAAAAAGATATGAGATGTAGCCGTTTGAAAAATGAACAGAGATGAGTCAGATTTGCTATGTTTAAAGCCAAGAGCTAGCAGAGTAGAGGTGAGGGTATGGTACCATTGGCGAGGCGCTTGTTTGAGGCCGTAAATTGATTTGCGAAGACGACATATGTAATCCGGATTAATGGTGTCTTCAAATCCCTTGGGTTGAGCCATGTACACAGTTTCATCTAAGTTCCCATGTAGAAACGCATTTTCTACATCTAGTTGATGAACCGGCCATCCCTTATTTAGTGCGACTGTGAGAAGAATACGGATGGTTGGTAGCTTCGCCACCGGGCTAAAGGTCTTTGTGTAGTCTATTCCGTACTCCTGACGATTACCTTGGGCCACTAATCTTGCTTTGTACCGAGCTACCGACCCGTCGGCATGATGTTTAGTGCGAAATGTCCATTTGCTGCCAAGAATAGAGGCATTCGCCGGGGGTGGTATAAGGTCCCATGTGCCTTGACGTTGTAACGCAAGAATTTCTTGAGCCATTGCTTGACGCCAGTGGTGATTCTTGACTGCCTCAGAGTAAGTCGTGGGATCCTCGGGAAGACTTGCTGGCTGCACCTGATGAGTTAAGTTGAGGATTTGGCGAGGTTTGAGGTTACCTGTTTTGCTGCGGGTAACCAAAGGATGAGTGGGCTGAATCTGAGGTTTGATTAGAATGTTTCGATTGTTTAAGTTGGTCATGGGAGGAGGTATATTATCCACGGGCTGAAATGCCGGTTCGGGATGAGTGTCCGAGCTGACCTGAATAGCATGAATATCTGGTATAGAATTAGTGTTAATTTCAGAAATACTTATGGTGTTTACCTGCCCATTGTTCGGAGGATTGCTCAAGGAGTGCGGTATGAGCATGGATGCAGGCTGAACAGTTACAGACACCGGTGATGTGGTCGGTTTGGTGGCGAATGGAAAATGTTGCTCGTCGAATGTGAGATGCCGGGAGAATCTGATCTTGCTAGAGTTAATCTCAAGACATTTATAGCCTTTGTAGGCATCTGAGTATCCAAGGAAGATGCAAAGCTTGGTGGTCGGTTGGAATTTGTTACGCATGTGTGTTGGCACTAACGGGTAACACGCACATCCAAATGTTCTTAAATGTTTATAAGACGGTGTTTTGTTGAACAATAGATGAAATGGAGACTTATGATTAGTATTATTGGAAGGCATATTACGATTGATTAGTTATACCGCTGTGCTGGAGGCGTCTGGCCAATGAATGTAAGGAACTGAGACATTGTGCATAAGTGTTCTGGTAGTGTCAATGACATGCCTGTGCTTGCGTTCGGCGACGCCATTTTGTTCAGGCATGTAAGGGCAAGATAACTGATGGTGTATGTCGTTCTGTTGAAGATATGCAAGAAGCTTGTTGTTGACGTATTCTTTCCATCCATCAGTGCGCACACATTTAATCTTACAAGAGATTTGGTTTCAATAAAAATTTTAAACGTTATAAATATATCCGTTACCTCAGACTTTTGGCGCATAGGAAATATCCACGTGTACCTGGAGAAATCATCAACAAACAGAACATAGTATTTGTAGCCTTGAACTGATTCGACTGGGGCCGGACCCCAGACATCAGAATGAATTAAGGCTAACGGAACCGATTGTCTGTTAACAGAAATATCAAACGAATTTTTGTGGCCTTTTGAGGCTTTACATGAATTACATGTAGGAAAAGTAGAAGGTAAGTTTAGATGTAAAATGTTCTTGCATATGTCTTGAAGAACTTGCTTATTGGGGTGGCCTAATCGCTCATGCCACAGACGAGCATTGGAGCTAACGGTTGCAAGTGCCTTGGCTGTAGACATCAAGTTGTGATTCGGAAGAGGGTAGAGCCCTTCTCGACAAGGTCCTGTGAGAATCGTTTGATGACTCTGCAAATCCTTAAAGATAAAACCATCAGGAGAAAATATGATGTATATATTATTATCTTTGGTTAGTTTTGAAATCGAGAGTAAATTGAATTGAATACTGGGAATATGTAACAGATTGGATAGAAGAATCTTGCGATCTTGCGTTGGTAAAAGACCTTCGCCGGTGTGAGCGATGGGAATGGAACGTCCATCTCCTATGGTGATAGTCTCCGAACCACGGTAAGGCTGAGCTAGCGAGAGGTTGTCGAATGAGTTGGTCATGTGCGAAGAGGCGCCGGAGTCTAGATACCATTCTTGTGATTGTCTTTCTTGATTGGCGGCCAATGCTCTATTTGTCTCAGCTGGCTGCCTGGGTGTATAATCCATGTTCAGTCTGTGCCAGCACGCTGCCGCTGCGTGCCCACGTTTATTGCATATTTGACATGTGACAGAGGATGACGAACGAGGCTGCGAGTTATTGCCAGAGGGGGTTCGTCCGCGACCCCTTCTTCCACGGCCTCTGTTGGTGTATAGTGCAAGATTAGGATCGGATTGAGTAGTATGGCGAGTAGATTTCATTGCAACATTGATCTCCTCACTGAGGAGCGGAGAGTACAGATTATCTAAAGAGATTGGTTGAATCATAGTCCGAATGGATGTCTTGAATGCTTGATATGTTGCCGGCAGTCCATTCAAGATGTAGAGGATTATATCCTCTGTGTCAACCGAAGAACCGGCAGCTGCAATATTATCAACTAACGTCTTGATTTCTTGAAGATATTGCGACATCGTGGCATTTTTCATCGAGGTGTTGTGCAGTTCATTCTTTAGCTGAATGACCCTGGATCTATTCGTCGACTGAAACCGAAGCTCGAGCGATGCCCAGATTTCTGTCGTCGACTCAAGATTCAGAATATACGGGAGGATCGTGGAGGATATTGACGAACACAGGGTTGCCGCAAAATTTTGATCCGTGAGGATCCACTGTTGATATGCCGGGTTGGAAACCGGATCTGCATTACCATGTTGAAGAACCTTTGAGGGAGGTTTGACCGAGGTTTCAAGAAACGATGAGAAACCGTTGGCCCTGAAGATCTTCATAATCTGGGCTCTCCAAATCGAATAGTTTTCGGTAGATAGATGATTGGGAACCAAGTTCTTTAGGTTAGAGACAACGAACTTGAGGGATGAGGGAATGCCGATGGACTCTGTAGCTTCTTGGTCCATCGTTTCTTCCGCCTGAGATAGGGACGACGATGCCATGGATTCTTTGCGGTGAAGCTAGTAGCGCTCTGATACCATGTAGAAAGAGATGGCAACGCTCACAGTCATCGACCACAAGAACTCAAGCTGAGGGAGCGAGATAGAGAATGGAAGAAGTGGATTTTCATTATCTAATTAATCAGAGATGTAATAAATATATAGATGTACATTTATGCCTAGATACAATGTACTGCTGTGAGACATAAGCTAATCCTATTACAGCGGTTTGGTATTAGTATTGGAAATATTACTGTATGCATTCTCGGTCTCTAATATCTCTTAATATTTATTAGTTTTGTATTGTCTTTTTGACCAAAGGGTCCAAATCAGAAATCGTGATTTTTGGAAACTCGTGTGGCCCTTTAATCTTTATCTATGAAATGTTTTTGTTTCCCTCTCTTTTATTGAAACAAATGGATTTTATTTTTTGAAATTTCTTACAATATTTCTATTTTGCTAGTCAATTTGATATATTTTGACAAAGTATATTGAGAAAAATCAAATACACAACTCACCTTAGCCTGTTGGTTGGGAGCTTAGGCTTCCAACTAAGAGGTCTTAGGTTCAAGTCTTTGTATATGCGTTATGTGTGTGAGTTTGCCTTAAATGACCTAAATGTCCAAAAAAAAGAAAAGTCCAAATCAAATTTTGATAGGGATAACATTTTTAACGTTCTCGTCCTTGACAAGAAGGGAGCTGGTGAATAGGCGGAGATGAGAGAACCCTTAATCTAATAGAGCGAAAGCCCCAACCATTGATAATTGTTGAAGGGTCAATTGCCATTCGACATGCCGAATGTAGTGACATTTACTTCCTTTGAATCAATTGGTCATTGAAATCTTAGTACTTGTCCAAAATGGGACCACTGCAAACTTATATTCAAGAGATTTCACTCATGCGTAATAATATGAATTGAAAGAGCAGTTTCTGCAATGACTATCATAAAAAATCGACTATGCAATCGAATTGGAGATCAGTGGATGAATGACACTTTAATCACTTACATTGAAAAAAAAAATTAGATTGTATTGACAATGATGTTATTATTTAGTTTTTTCAAAATATGAAGAACAAAATGTATAAATTGTAAGTGTATTTCATCTTATATTTAGTAGTTTATTTTTTAAATAAAAATTTTAAAAACTGTCAATGCCGATCCCAATTAGCTCGGATGAAAAAAGTTGAGTGGATTTAAAAAAAAAAACTTCCTCTATAAAAAAGTTTCTGGCTCCGCCACTGCCCTTAATGAGTACAAAAAAGCAAGAGTAAGGTAAATTATGACTATAGCATGATGAGTATGAGAAAAACTTTAAAGAGTGCTACATGATTTTGATTAAGATCATTTCAAGCACCCAAAACAATCTGAGGAAAAACAACAAAGTTATACTTTCTTTTGCTGATAAATTTTTATTACATAATAATTGTTATTGTCATTATAAGATGGTATAGCTTTAATGCACTAAAATGACAGCTATTATGAAGAATACATGCTGGGATTGCGTTGAGTCTAGGAAGAAGATATGCTGTCCTTAACACTTCTCTAACCAGTGGCTGCTACTTCAAGAAAAAGGAAGAACGTCCATCTAGCTATCAAGAAAGTTCATTTTCCACTAATTTTGATATGAGAAGATGTTTTTTTTTTTTTTTTTTTTTTTTTTTTTTTTTTTTTTTTTTTTTTTTTTTTTTTTTTTTTTTCTTTTTTTTCTTTTTTTTTATATGATATGAGAAGATGTTAAGTTAAATATATATCATATTTGAATTTTTTTTTTTTTAACGAGAAAGAACATTTCATTTCAAGAAAAAGAGCGATTACAAGATCCAAAAAGTAAATGCAAGAACAAGAGGAAATAAACAACCTCGAGGGCTCAGTAGAAGGTCGAGACTATCAGCTTACCATAAGACAAGTTCGGACCGTCCAATTGGCGAACAACAAAGCGAAGCCATCCCAACGAGATCCATACCAAGGTTGCCACGAGCCTAGCTAATGGAAAAGGGAGCCCAGCCACATCATTGCCCAGCAACCAATAATGAAAAAAATAAAACAGATATCTCCAACAGCACTGAAGCCCACAGGGAGAACCAAAACGAGAGCACACACCATGATCAAAAGAATCACCCAACAAGTCTTGTCCAACCAACCAAAATGCCACCCAACAAGAATCCATCACCGACCACGTCTACCCCTTCCACGAGCCCTACCACGAGTAGCAACGATAACAAGAGGTTTATCTCGCAACAAGGCAAAAGAATTGCCCGGATCCTCATCCCAGACGATTCGAAAGACTCAGAATCTTAGATTGAAACATTTCGGTGTTATTTGGGACGGCTTTTTTAATGTTTATTAAAATAGTTTTTTAATATAAAAATTAAAATCATTGTATTAAAAAGCTGTATTAAGAAGTCGTAAGAAAGCCGTCCCAAGCGAAACCTTAGAGTTGACAAATCCACACCCAAGTCTTGTTATCAAATACTATATATATATATATATATATATATGATATTATAATCCAAGTTTAATTAGTTGTATGCAGATGGATGATTACTTATTATTAGATATTACAGGCAGCCAACTAAGTGTTAATTCTTCAATTACTTGTCAAGTTATATGCGGTAGATAAGTTTTCCTCTAGCTAGTTGTCACAATTAACTAGACTAAAATTAATAAAACAAAAAAAGTCTTATATCATTAGGTCATTCAATGGGTTCAACTTGAATAAGATGTAACATTTGGAAGGAATAATGCAAACTAAAACTTTCACAGTGGACTCAAGAGCTATATAGCTCAAAGTTTTTTATACAAACTCATCTCCGGCCATTACCACTTAGTTGAGTGATAACAGAGGAAGGATACATCAAATTAAAGGTGGAACTTATATTGGAATTACTAAGAGTATACGCTTAAAGCACCAAAGTAAAACGTAGATGCTAACATAAGAAAAAATGGGAAGGAAGTCATTAACAGGAAAATCACCTATTACCGGCTGCATTTTTTGATGGAAATTGATCATTTTCCTGCGGAGTTGGAATTTACCGGCGGCTTTCCGGTAGCAAAATTTTCGCCGGTAAAACCCGCATAGGAAAAATTGTCCTCCGAAAAGCCGTCAGAAAATAGATTGATAATGGACGATTTTGCTGTAGTGAGTTATGCCATGCATAGAAGACCATTCCTCATAAAAAATCTAAAAATTAGAAATATATGACTTTAGCGACGAGCTATAAAAGTGTTTGCGGTTTTTGAAAGAGTCTATATGAGGGGAATAATGCCCTTCTTAAAAGAGAAATATTCCGAAATGTGGGCGTACAACAATCACATTTGAGCATGTCTATAACCTTAAAGCTATTGTGTGTGAGTTATGAAATATGAAATGTGTTACTAATTCAAAGTTAATGCTTGAAGTATGAAGAAGATGAATCCGTATGTGAATTGTGAAATGCATAACTATGTCTATACTCTAGCAAGAGTCACCTTCTTCTTCTTATTAATTCCTTTAATGGCAGTTTCAAGCTGTCTTGTCGATCAGCCATAGCCGAAGGCACCAATCCAATAGAAGACAAGTACCAAAAGCATTTCTCCCATTACCAGCTGCCTCTTCATTTCCCTCCCCATAGACAATAAATACAAAGCCAAGCAACATTTCTGACTTGAGTCCACTTGCTAGTGTTCTCCAATCTTTGGAACTTGAACACCATATACAATATTATTTCTACTTTTTATCAGGATCCCTAATTAAAAGTCTATGGTAACAGCCAAATTCATAGTTCCTATTATTAATTGGATCCATTTCATCAACTATCATTAGTCCCGTCCCATCCATTTATTGTAATTTATGAGACTTCTTTTTGGGTTAATGTTGCATGATGTGACAATTCTACTATGTTATGAGTTTTTTTGTGTCTATAACAAAGTTATATATTTTGTATATATTCCTAATTCAGCCACTCTTCAATAATCTTGTCATTTGTATTAATCTTATTGGTATTTTTTTTTTATGTAACAAATTATTTAATTTGGACATCCAAGTTATTAATTATCTCTTTAATAAATTTATTTCATTTTTACATTTTTTGGAACAGATGTATCTATCTGCTATCACTTCCGTAGAAGAGGCGTTTGATAGAGTAACTAAAGACTTTTTTTTTTTTTTGAAAAAAGATACATTTTATTCATAATAGCAAGGCATTACAACACTAAGCGGCCAACAGTCAACATGACCAACAGCAAAAACACAAAAGGGCAGTCAGAACGAAAGAAAACCAACTAGAGAAAAATTAGTCAAAAACAGACTCAAGAGAAGCCCCCTACATCAAAATATCTAATAATAGTGCGACCGAGCCAGGGGTAACAGTTACACAAAACCAACACAACCATAAAATCCAAACAAATAGCCAAAGCACCCAGGTTACCAACCAGCCGAGCCAACAAAGGGGAAGCTAGCTGGGCACATTAAGTAAACGTCAATTTGATTCTTCTTTTATAAAACTTATCATTTATGTATGTGTAATCAATTTTTTTTATGTATAAAACAAACCTTAGGTATTTGCTTTGGATGTATACCATAGAAATATTTACCTATATTATTCTTTGTTTTGTTTTGTTTTGTTTTTGATAAAAAATCACGATATATAAATAAAGCAATGCATCGCTTTTTTAAATGATTAAAAAGGCCTCTAATTATATAAAAATATCAATTTGATTGCTTGACTCTTTGAATATTGCTCATATTAGTTCTTTTATGAGATCATTTTTGTCACTATTTAAAAATCAATGTACTAAAATTAGTCTTTTAAATAGTCGTGGATCATTTTAGCTGTTCATACCAAATATCAACTATAATTGACTTATGAGATATTTAAATTATTTATTCACTAATTAATCATAATCCTATCATCTTTTAATTTTTGAAATATGACAACAATATCAATGATAGATATTTGTTATGTCTAAATTGCCCACGTGATGATATGTAACTCACTTAAATTTTATTTTGTAAGCATCTTTTTAACTAACCAATAATGATATAACTTAAATACTAATTTTGTTAATTATGAATATATTTAGTGATTTATGTGTTGCATTAGGATATGAAAGTGTAAGAGAAAATAATTAGATATATTCTACGATGAGACTATGATGATATTATAAATTTATAATTAAGAAATGCAATAATAAAATAAGATCAATTTGAAATTAAGATTTCGTTTTGAGACAATTTTTTTTATTATTTTGTAAAATCATTATAGATCGAGAAAATAAATTTTTTTTTTTTAAATTTGATGTAGAAAACAGGTTTCTATGAAAATGAAGCAACTTTGAACTAACAAGCATCTCGTTTCATCTTCTTGATCTTTTGGTGGCTTTTGTTGGCAATCATTGGTGGTGCGTCTTCTTGATCTTTTGGTGGCTTTATTTCGAATGTTGGCTTTTGGTTTGGCAAAAAAAAAGCATATCGTTTCATGCAAAAAGTGACACAGAGAGTGAAGAATAGCTCTAAAATATTTTCTTAAACCTGTCTCGGAACGCATAGATGAGAAATACACAAAATTCTAGGCACGTAAACATACACTGAGGCTTCGTTTGGAACGGCTTTTTTATTGCTTTCTAAAAAGGAGTTTTAGTACAAAAATAAAAAAATTTGTACTAAAACTCCGTTTTAGAAAGCAATAAAAAAGCCGTCCTAGGTTTGTACTAAAACTCAGTTTTAGAAAACAATAAAAAAGCCGTCCCAAACAAAGCCTGAATCACTTGTTTTCTGGGTGAAAAATACAATTTTAGCGTCCTTGTATAGGAGGATCACGGTACATAGTCGTTGAGAAGCCAACATTTTCCAGCTGCTTTAATAAAAAGTACTGAACTAAGATAGTCAGAGTTTCAAAATTGTTATATTTATTTTGAGATAAATATAGTATAAAATTTTAATTATTTTTTATACATTGAATGAATCTAAAAGTTAATATTCAAGTACTTTAAAATTCATTCTAACTAAAATTTATTTTTTAAAATTCAAATCTATTAATATTTTCTCTCATATAAGATAAACAAGCTCAAATTTAGAAAAAAAATAGAGTTTATCTTAGGTTTCAAGAGGTATTGGGTTCAAATATTGTGTATGTATTGTGTGTGTGAATTTACTTTAATTGGCCTAAATATTAAAAAATAATGTCATGATTTGATTTAAATGAAAATAATGTGACTGAAATGCAATCTTATATGATCACACAGAGGAACAAATGTGGTAAATAATTATTGTTAGCACGCGGAACCTCTAAAAATAAGAGATATTAGATGATTTTAGAATAAAAAAAAAAGAAGTTCATAAGAAGAATTTGTTTGGGATAGCTTTCTTGCTACTTTGCTTTTCAAACAAATTGTAATTTTATTTGACTATTGCTTTTGGTTGCTTTCTCTTTACTTTTTAAAATTTATATAGTGAAAAGCTTTTTTTTTCCAACCAGAATTACTAATTATTTTTTCTTAAAACCACTTTGTAGCGATCTTTATAAAAACTACAACTATATCAAATAGACCTTTAACTGCATTACTTATATTCTAACTATCAAATTAAAGAATATTCATAAGGATTAAAATACTCAATTCAATAAATAATTACTAAATACCCTTTTTTTTTTTGAGAAAATTTTGGGGCAAAGTCTGTATCATTGAATGAAAGAAATTACATGTAAGTAAGGAAAAACAGGGAAATTATAATCCAAAATCTCAAACAACAAAAAAGATTAAGGATTCTAAAGAAGCAAAAACAACAATTCAAAAGTATCTGTGGTTTTAGCATAGTTCCTGAGTATTGTATATGATGTTTTGAGATATGGATCGACTTGTATATGGATGTTTTAAATTTATAGACTTTTTATAGACTGTTATTAATTGGAGCCTATAGATGACTATGATAAATGGCTGGGTTGATCGACATTCTTTCCAAGTTAGATCTTGGGGCGTGACAAAAAGACCGTCCAATAAGAGGCAGCTGAAGATCAGCATTCATCATCGTCCTTCCAAAAAATACTCCCAGGCAACCGAATAAGGCAACAAAATCGGTATAGCAGGCAAAATTCTCTCCAGTAACAGGCAAAACAGCAATAGTTGCAACAGGTTTTGCAACCAATATCGATACAGAGCCCAAACAAAAGAAGTCATAATTTTTTCCAACCATAAGTTTTGCAGGAAACAACATTTTTTATTTTGACAACACCGTGGCTTGACAATCAAAATTACCACCAAATATTCTATCATTTCTAGCTCTCCATAAGAAATAGACTGTGGCAGAAGCAGTTAACAGGTAAAATTTTTTAAAATGCACTGTATAACCTTGATCCAAAACACAATCTAACAGTTGGTGCAAATTAGGCCTCATCAAAAGACTATTCAGCCAAGGAAGAAGTGATTTGGCAATGCTAAAGGTATAATTGCACTCAAAAAAGAGATGAGTGAGGGTTTCCAAATCACAATGACAGAAATAGTAAGTGTTAGAAGTGATAATCCCACGGCTTGCTAAAACATCAGCAGTTTTTAAGCATCCTTTAAAGCTAACCAAGTATAAACAGAGAAACGAACAGTAGAATTTTTGTGCCATACAAGATTATGCTAAGGAACCTTATCCAGATTAGTAAAGAATTGAGAACGAAAATTACCAAATTTTGGATTTTGATTGTCAATCCAGTAGTGGTTTTCCACTTGATCCTCTATATTAACTGCCTGGATAAGGGAACAAATGTGACTATCAAAGCATTGAGGGATAACCCATCTATTCCCTCGGATAACATTAGAAAATTTCCAGTCAAAGAACTGAGTATATCCAACAAGAATATGGTTGTCTTTCAAGTAATCAACGATTGAAATTCCATCACACCAAGGATCCCACAAAAAGGAAAGGTTACTGCTAGAGTTAATAGAGAAGGAAATGCAATTTTTTATACAAGTTGCCTTCTTGCACATAAATTTCTAGTACTGTGAGCTATTCCCAGGCAAATAATACCACAGAGAGTATTGTTTAGATCTCCACCAGCTAAAGAGTAAATTGTATGTGTTTAAAAACCTCCAAATAATTGAACAAGCAAAACTATGATAGAGAGATTCAATAGAAGCAATGCCCAAACCCCCATTATGCTTAGGATAGCAAGTGTCTTTCCAGGAAACCGTATGAAGTTTCCTCTGATTAATGTTTCCAAAGAAAGTTAATCTACAACACAACGACTAATCAGCTTGCAACAAGTTTTAGGAATAATTAAACCATGGATCGAGTATGCAAAGGTATTATTAATAGTGAACTTTATGTATTGGATCCATCCAACAAAAGATAAAGTTTTGGCAACCATCTAAGAGGCCACAGATTTTTTGCAATAAAAGTTGAAAGTCAGCAACTTTTTAATTTTTTTGAAAAAATGGCAACCCCAAATATTTTATGGGAGTGTGAGATTGTTGGATATTAAGTATATCACATATATCAGTAGCATTAGGGGCATATTTAGAGAGCAAAATAGAGATTTTCTAGGGGTTGACATGAAGACCAGTGCCAACCTCTAAATTCTTAAGGATGGAATTGAGCGTGTAAGCATTTCTAGTGGAAGCAATACCAAACACTAAGAGATCGTCAGCAAAAATAAGAAGTTTGATATCACAACTCCCAGCAGTAATTCCCTCGAAAGAGAAATCGGAAGAGGCCAAATCAAAGCTAGAAGACAAACTATCCATAATGATGCTAAAAAGATAAGGTGAAAGCGGGTACCCTTGCTGTATACCAGATGTAGAATTGAAATAGCCCTCCAGTACCCCATTAATACAAATGGAAAAGTGGACATCCATAGTGTAGACATTGATTCAGGAGATAAACATATCAGGAAAACATTTAGCTTCAAGTATTTTGAAAAGGAACTCTCTGGAGACAGTATCGAATGCTTTGGTGATGTCAAATTTAGCACAGAAGTACTTATGCTTAGCTTTGTGATTGAAATTTCCAAGAATATCAGCAGCTAAGAGTATATTGTAAGAAATAATTCTCTTATGGATGATGCCCCCTTAGCTAGGATGGATGATGAAAGGCAACACTTCCTTCATCATATTGGCAATAATTTTTACAATGATCTTGTAGATAACATTGTAAAGGAAAATAGGTCTAAAGTTCTTGACATTGTTGGCATGCGGGCATTTAGGGATGAGAGCTATAATAGTATCTTTGACTTGATTTGATATGTAACCAGTATTAAAGAAGGATGTAACAACATTACATAATTGGTGTTGGATAACATTCCAAGTGGATCGATAGAATTCAAAAGTGAATCCGTCGGGTCCAGGAGCAGAATTGACTTTGCCCGAAAAGTAATGCTTTTAATTTCCCCCTTAGTAACTAGAGCTATGAGTTGAGAAATAAGGTGATTAGGCACCATATTCCCAGCAGGAATATCTCTGAGTTGCTGATCCAAATCTGTGGGGGCAGGAGTATTGAAAAGCTTGGAGAAATGGCTAATGAAGACATTAACAATGTCTTGATGAGAGGTGTAGGTTCCATTCTCAGTGGTGATCTCCTTAATACTATTATGGTTTTTGGAAATGTTGATTTTGGAATAGAGGAACTTTAAGTCATCCTCCCCTTGGATAAGCCATTTCACCTTGGCTCTTTGGGTACTTTAGCTAGTTAGAGTTGAATGGTAGTAGTTTAGCTTAGTGTTGATGGCCTTTAGACTGGAGTTGAGTTGAGAGTCCAAAGGGTTGCTTTGAATTTGGGTAATCACAGAGTTTTGGTGCACCTTGAGAGAATATATCTCAGATTGGATAGAGTTGGCATTTGACCACCTCTTATGCTTCATAATGTTCTTGATAGTCTTAAGCTTGAAGTTGAAGGAACTTCAGGGGCTATTCTTATTTGGCAAAGTGAAAACATCCATAAGGCAATTCCAAAATTCAAGTAGTTTGGTGCAATAGTTTTTGAACATGAATCTATGCCCTTTTTATGCTTAGAGGTATTCACCAAAATTAAAGGGGAGTGATCAGAGTAATTGGGATCAGCAACTCTGTAGAACGAATTGGGAAAAGTGACAAGCCAATTATCATTAACCAATATACGGTCAAGCTTAATGTGGATAGGGTTGAGTTGTTGTTGGTTGTGCCAGGTAAAGAAGTGTCTCACAGAGGAGAGATCATGCATTCCATTATTGAACACTATGCTATTGAAGTCTCCAATATTGGAGTTGGAAAGAGCAGTGCCACCAACTTTCTACTTTAAAGTACGACAACAATTAAAATCTCCAATAATAGCCCAAGGGATGCATATAGAATCAACAATATCATGGATGTTATTCCACAAAAATTGTCTTTTAGTATGGGAATTACTATCATAGACAGTTGTAATGGCACAAATAGGAGAGGAGTTGACTGAAATAATGTTATGAATAAATTGACTAGTCATGTGTTGAGGGGAAAAAATCATAGTATCTTCATTCTATATAACCCAAATGAGGGCAGGGTTGGAGTGCAAATAATTGTCACAAGAGGCTTCCTTGGTGAAAATTTTGTGGTTTGCTTGAAACCAAAGATTGGATAGGTTAGAGTGGGAGACTTTGGCTTCAAGGATGAAGAGAAGGTCAAGATTGTGATCATGGGTTAGTTTCTTGCAGCAAAACACTTTGTTCAGGCTATTAAACCCACGAATATTCCAAGCTGCAATGTTGGGTAGGTTCATTGACATTTAGAATTAGGATGTAGAGGCCTTTTTTGCTTGCTTATCTCTGGTTTGCTTGTGATTTTGGTTGTTTGAATGTTGGGCTTTTGTGGTGTTAGGGCTAGAGGTGGATGGCTCGGAAGAAGGTGGGGGAATGTTGGGTTGATGGTTCTGGGGTGATGTTTGTGGTGGGCTGTTTTGGGTTGGATTGGTGATATCAATTGAGGCTGTTGGGTTGTGGGTAGAAGAGTGCAACGCTTCAAGTTTGTCTTGGACGGACAAAGCATCAAATTTGTTCTTGGTAGTTATGAGAGGGGGTTTTCATGTCTGCGAAGTGGGTTCGGTGATGTTGAAGGTTTCTCTAGAGGGAGAGTTTAGGTTTGGTAATAGAGGGCCAGTATTTGGGTTATGGACTAAGGGTAAATTGGATAATAGGGGTGGGTTTGTGTTTGTTGACTTCAGCTTAAGGGGTGGAATAGGCTTGGGTATTGTGAGTCTGGGTGGGGGAGTAATATGCGGCTTATGGCTGGTACTCCTTCCCCTATGTCTACTTGTAACTTGGGGTTTTAGAATAGGATCTTTGGAGCAGAGGGTAGGGGGATGTATGATTGAGCCGCATTGAGAGCAGTTGTTGGGCTTCCAGTCATATTGCACTCTTAGGGGGGAAGCTTTCCCTTCAACACCATAGAAAATTTCATCAGGTAAGGGGGAGTTACTGGTAACTTGGACGCAAACTCTCGCAAATGTTAGATGAGTTTTAGCCGCAGTAAGGGCATCGACAACAATAGGAATACCAACACAACTAGCCAGTTTAGAAATACCTTTCGACGTCCAAAGAGAAAAAGGGAGATTCTTGATTTTGGTCCAAAGAGGAATGGAGGGAAACTCTTCACACTTTCGAGCAAAATCAAGAGTCCATTTTTGCAATATAAACAATTTACCGAAGAAGAACCATGGGCCGCCAGTCCAAGCGTGTTCATAATCTTCCAGAGCAGAAATTTTTTGTAAGAAGCCATCATCCATGGTAAGAAGAATGGACTAAAAATTAACCTTAGCTCAATTCAGTAGATAATATCTATTACATGTATTTAATTGTTAATAAAAAAACTCAGCATAGATCCCCAACAAAATTCTATCAATTAATTAATAGTTTATTATAAGTCTGTTTCTATTAATTTGTATTTTTATTATTTGTTTCCTATATTTTCACTGAAATTTCTGCACAGTATTAAAATACAACCGTTTTGTGAATTCAAAATAATGATACATTTTGTATCACGTGAAGAAATACATACGCAATAATTGCTGTGCACGAATATCGATGCTCATGCTGATGCAGTGCTTTTTAATAAAATAAAATTTAATTAGAACCGCCCAAAAGGATGACACGTGGCATGCATCCAGAATGTGAACGATCAAAGCTTATTTGGTAGTGCGACCATAATACAAATGTAGCCCACAAAGGAGACCTATAAAGCCCTACTTCAAACCATAGCAGGCTCATTCCTTGTCACCCTAAACTTACATCAACCCTCCTTTTCATGCATATCCATGCAAGACCTGCAACGCTGCTTCTACATCTTACTAAAAAAGATAAGTTTGAGATAGCTTTTTAATTATTTTATTTTTTAAATAATAATTCTAATTCTATTTTGTTATTATTTCTAGTATTTTTTTAAAAAATTTTATTGTGAAATGTTATTTTTAACAATCATAATAGTAAAGCTATTTTTGTATCATAATTTTACAACTAACTGCAATCATCCTAAATAAATTCTAAGACTTAGTTTGGGAAAGTCTTTTTATTGATTTTAAAAAAAATTATTTAGTACAAAATTTTTGAATTATAAAGTTGCTTTAGAAATCAATAAGGAAGTTTTCTCAAACGAACCCTAAGGTTTCGTTTGGAATGACTTTTTGTTGCTTTTTAAAGTAACTTTCTAGACGTATAGTACAAAAATTTTAATTTTTATACTAAAAAAATTTTAATAAGCAATAAAAAAATAATCCTAAACCAAGCCTAAATTAATACATCTAAATTTAAAGTTTAAGAAATTTAAACAGAAGAATAGATGATTGTTGCGTCCTGAAGTATTTGCTGCTGTAGAGAATTATAAAGTTTAGCGTCTTAGCGTTGTACGAAAATCCAGCACACAAACAGATAAGTGAGGGAGGGTACGTGTAGCATTTATAAGAGACACCAGAATTTTTACGTGGAAACCCCTAAAGAGGGGGAAAAACCACGGGGCCTGGCCCAGTTTGAATGAATCACCTAGTATTTGCAGTCAATTACAAATGAGGTCCTTCTTAGGGAGAAGACCTTGGCCTGATGTTACAAATATACACCATATAGAGCGCATTACATGGTGGGAGTTATATACAATAATCAACATAGACATGTTTGTTTGGTTGGAATGGCAATTGCCGGCAAGAGACAGAGGTCAGAAAGACCGTTGTCTGGCGATGTATGTCAGAAGAAACGTAGTCGAAAGGAGACTGGGGTCAGAAAGACCGTAGTCGGCAGGAGATCAGGGTCAGAAAGACCGTTGTCTGTTGATGGAGGTCGGAAGAACCGTAATCGATAGGAGACTGGGGTCAGAAAGACCATAGTAAGAGGGCGGTTTTTCAGGAGAACTCTCGATGTCAAGTGGTGCGACGGAGCAACGGCATCAGGCGGTGGTCCGACCAATGTGAGGGCCTCAAGTGGTGGTCCGGCGGAGAAACGACGCCAGGCGGTGGTGATCCAACGAAACTCCGGCGGTGGTCGAGGAGGCAAGGAAGTAAGAGCAATCTCCGATCTCTCTCTTTTTCCTTAGGCTTAGGGGTTCCTCCCTCAAGAGGAGAGGGAGCTCTATTTATAGATTCCTGGAGTGGCATGACTCGTAAATAAGTGAGAGATCAAGGGTAAATGGAGAGTGGTCAGATGAACGGCCGATGTTGAATCCCTTGATCATGCACCGTTCTTTAGACATTTGAAGACTTTAATGATGTCGGAATTCGGCGATCTTGTGCTTGTTGGATTCATCTCGTCGATCCGCTCGATTCGACTATAAGCACCTAATGTTTGGAAACTGTTTGGTAACCCAAATTGTGATTTGAACCTTCCAACAACGCTTCGGGTCCTTGATTTGAGCTCATTTGGGCTCAGATTGAGTTGAATTTGGTGTCTTTGAGTTCGTATTTCCGAGACGCTCAATTTGACTGCAAGTTTGCTGAAATCAGAGTTCTGATGTTCTCCGAATTAATTTTTGAAGTTTCTAACTTGATTTTGCATCGAGATTCGCGCCCGATTAAGATAATTTTTTGACGACGTATCAATGATGTTTATTATAATAGATTTTCATGAAAAAATTTAGTGAGAAAGACGTTGAAAATATTGTATTGAAAGACAAATTTATGTTTTTTTTTTTTAATTTTCATCCATAAAATTAGCATATTTAAATATGACAAAAATCTCATCTCCATGAAATTAATAAATATCAAATGAAATGTTAAGTTCTTCTGAGAAGTGAAAAAGGTGTCTGTTGTGATTCACGTGTAGAGTTTTCACATGTGGACAAATAATCAGAGTATTAAAAATTAATTTAGTAATAATGTATAATGTACTAATTAATTGATTGTTTGCACATTTATATTTACTTTTTATATATAATTTCTTGAAAATGAAGAGAAAATTGTGAGTATAAAGTAGTGAAAATAGGGAGGAGGTAGGGGGTTGTCCTGGCCTTCATCCTCAGTCCTCATATATTTTCTTATAATTATATATATTATAGAAGCATTCTCTTCTCAAATTTTGAATTTTTTTTTCTCTTACTTAAAATCATGCATGACAAGCAAAGCATGAGTAAATTATCTTTTATAAAAAATAAACGTTATAATTTATAAGCTTTTTATTATCTTATATTATATATTTTATCATTTAAAATAATAAATTAAATAAAAAATTTTAAACAATTAATATCGATCTCAATTTTGGAAGAACAAACTTGGCCTCATTAGGAAAACTTTTTGGGTCCGCCACTAATGATAAGGATTATAATTTTACAGAACCGTACGCTCTGTAACGAGAGAAATATATTAATTTCTCCCAAAGTAGTAATACATATTTACAAAAGAGCAGCAGAAAATCGTTATTTCCTTCTTAATTAGGTCTGCTATATAAATACATATATAACTGTCAGGTGAGCGATCATGAACTGAAAAGCTAGCTTAATATGGCTTCGTCGTGCGGTGCATGCAAGTTCCTGAGAAGGAAATGCGCGGACATCTGTATCTTTGCGCCGCACTTCAGCTACGAGCAAGCGGCGGCGCATTTCTCGGCCATACATAAGGTGTTTGGAGCAAGCAATGTGTCCAAACTTCTATCCCACTTGCCGGAGCACGACCGCGCCGCCGCCGCAGTCACCGTCGCCTACGAGGCTCTCGCCAGGACCAGAGACCCCGTCTACGGCTGCGTCGCCCATGTCATTGCGCTTCAGCACCAAGTAATTTTTATTTATTTTCAGTTTAAAGAGATTTATTATTTTTAAGTTTAAAAGATTTTGAAGACGTTTGTAAATTAAATATGTAAAATTTCTGTTTGGTTATCCCAATTAAAATCTCATCTATGTATTCCTGAAATCCTACTGTTAATCTTTTTTTACTGATTAAAAACTATTGTAAATAACTATCTCTTAACTATTATCAACAGAAAAAAAAGTTATTAATTAATCAGATTAATTATATTGTTGGCTGATCAGATCACTTATAGAATTCTGATTAACTAATTACGACATTCAATGCAATCTATATATGTAGAAAAAAAATGAGAAAAAATATTTGGACTTCAAATTTAATTAAGATAAATTTCATATCTATTAAATTTATTTTAAGATCGATGAATAAAAATTATGATTAATTATCTTAATGTTGCACTAAACGCAATAATAAATTGACCAAAAGTTCTTTGTACTATATAATACACAGGAATTTACATATTACTTTACAAATAAATCAATGGCTGCAGGTTGTGAGACTGCAAGAGGAAGTAGAGTCACTGATGGCTCAGTTACTGTGCAAATCTTCGAGTGTTACAGGGAGCTGCTCCATTAATGGCGCTGAGCAATATTGCTTTGGTGGATCCAGTCATTCAAACGAGTTGCAGGTGATATACAAAGAGGCTCTTGATCGCTTGGAGCGCTGTCTCTTCAGTGAGGAAGATCAGATTTCGCCGGAGGTATCGCCGGCGCCGGCGAGCATTGATGTGCCAGAAGATTTCCCATGGCGTTAATTTAACTTCTTATTATAATAATCTATCGTTAATATTTGTTTTCGACATCTATATTATTAAATAGGTAGCCGGCGTGGGCCGTTGGAGCGTAGTTGCAAGGCGAGAGATTTGTATGTAATGGTAAATCAAATGTTATTTATGTTCTAAAATAATATTTTTCTCTTATGTTATATAGTGTTATTTAATGTTACTATTGTATTAGTATTAATATTTAATAATAGTGAGCTGAATATTAAAAAAATTTGGATTTTAAGGTTTAAATATTCAATTTTGACATGGAAGTGTGATGTGGCTAAGCAAAAAATAGATCTTCTAGTGAAATATTGAAGAGTACTCTTCTCATAATTTATTTAATCTTTGCCTTGTCGATTTGATGAATGTTTGTTAAGATAATTTGTATGTTCTAAGGGATTATCATCTTTAGATTTGATTCCAATATAGATAGAGATATAATCTTCTTGATCTTTAAGGGCATCAGTTCAGTACAAGAAATTAAAATTTTTAGCGAACATAAGCAGTTATTAAGAGGAATAATTATTATGTGCGGACGTCGAATCATGTCCGGAGACCAACCAGAATGCGCCACATTACTCCTTTGCTGGGTATTGTTTGGTACCGGGGTTCAGTACTGCTGATATAACAGCACCTGATTCGTCTCTCGACATAAATTTTGTCTGTCACCTGCATAGAATAATTTTTCTATAAATAGAGTTATTATGTGTTGTAGCTACAAGAGCAGAAGAAGATGGGAGTGCAACTCTCATTGAAAAAATAATCTCATAAATTGGGATAGGAGCATTTGCTATAGAAATAACTTGTTCATCAATACCACTTTGGTAACTAAAGGGGTTGTCACTTCAGTCTCATAAAAATTGTTTTAAAAAATAGTACAGATGTCGTCTTAAACCTTAATAAATTATTGTGTTGCATCAACTTCAACAAAACTCTAGTAATTGAAGTTCATATGGAGTCATAGTAGGCGTTAATATCATGCAAAAATGTTTGAAAATATTACTGCTGCTAGAGTAAACACTATAAAAAAAAACATTATTTTTCGTGTTGCATGTTAGAAGCGGTTTTGAAACCGCTGTCAAAACATAAATTTTGCGTCGGTTAAAACCGGTGCAATGTACACCGGTTCAAACCGCTGGACATTTCCTCTTAAACCGATACCCTAATTTGATCTTATTCTCACGTGATTTGAAGCTCGACCCTCTTCCCCTCTTCTTCATCCGTGCGTAGGAGCACACAGTCGCGGCACGATTTGAAGCTAATCCTCTTCCCCTCTTCTTTCTTTCATCCATGGGAGCACAACATCGAGCGTCGCAAGAGAAGACTATCCCGGCCGACCCTTTTGCACTGTACGTGAAGTCTCTTCCCTTTCTTACTTTTCTTCTTCTTCTTCTTCTCATTCTTCTTTTTTCATACACTTCTCCATCATCTTCTTATTTCCTTAAATTCATCCCTAAAATGCAAAACGAGAGAAACAATCATATAAAAGGAAACACTAGATAGAAATTTCAATAAATAAAGACATTGAAGAAACCGCAAAAAATGAATAGAGATATTATAAAGACAGTTTTTAAACTTTATCCAAAAATTATCTATGTAGAACTTGATTACAGATTTTGGCTAGGCCCATTCTTCCTTTTCCTTGTTAAAAGACACATGCACACAAAAGGACAAAAAAAAAACATATTTCATATGGAGATAAAATCTGTGGAAATTGTGATTCCAGCTCTCCCAAAAGCAATTCTAATTCCTACTCTTGATCGAACACGTCATATACCACTCAGCTACACTATTCAAGTTGTGGGTGCATAAAATTAGAAAAAAATTTGAAGGAGATCAATAGCTAGCAGGCTAAACCTATGAGGTCTAAAACTACAAGAAAAGTAAAGTTGGCGTCAAGATGATTAACAATACCCACTTCAGGTTATATCTTCAGAGAATTCTTTAGCAGAAAGTAGCTTCCAAGTCTTGGTTGGTATTAATCTTTAGATGTTAATTGATCTTTTACATGCAGTCTTATGAACTCCAGCTCTCCATTTATGGCTCTCAGCTTCGGGGAGAGAACATTGAGGAGAATATCAATAGGCAAATCAGAGTATAAGGAATGCTGATTGGCCATCAAAGAGAGCTCAGAGAGGAAGACGAGAAGCTTTAGCTATTGAGTTTTGGTGAAGAAAAGAGAAGGGGATTGTTTGATAGGCAGCTTTGGGGTTACTCTTTGATATTTATACACACACATGCTTTGATCGTTGTTACCTGATTGAGATTCAGACATTAGTTGATATCTGATTTCTTAATTCTTTTGTGAGTTTTTGATAGGCAAACAAATGTAAACAAATGTAAAATTTTGATATTCTTAATTCTTTTGTGATTTTTGATATTAAACTACATTTTCATGCTTCATTATATGCAAACAAATGTAGTATTTTGATATTCTTAATTCTTTTGTGAGTTCTGATATTATACTATATTTTCAAGACATGACATGAAGAAATACATGCATGCGAGCTAAGAAGGTTGTATCAAGGGATGGGTCTAGTAGAGGATCTAAAACCCCTTCTACTTCAATCCACCCAGATTCTATTTGTGACCAAAGTTAATAGGAGAATGAGTGCAACGACACTTAACAATCATCACGTCATTCTGCTTGTGAGCAGATTTAAACTCCAAATGATGAGATATTGCTCATAGGTTTGATTTTAATCTTTTCTTTGAATAAGTATAAGTAACTGTGTAATTATTCTTACGAAATGTGTTATGCACAGATGAGCAGAGGGTACCTGTACGTCGTAGGGGGCGCACCACATGCATTGACATACAAAACATGCTGCCAGGTACACGTGCTCATATAGAGGTAAATAAGAATAATGTGCAAGCAACATTTCAGAGTATGTCCTATTAGGATCATATCTAGGTGTTATTGCTAGAGATCATATACAGGCATCCATATCCTTTTCAGATTGGAGAAATAAGGGTATGGGGCCCTTTAAGAAAAAAATGTTAGCTGAAGTGGAGGTAAGTAAAATAATAAATAAATTTTCAATATTAAGGTTTATGTTATGAGTAAGAAAATATTTGTTTATATTACAGTCAAAGTTTGCATTTCCTGGACATATAAGTCACTGGATTCTTCAATCCCTTGGAGTTAAGTGGTGTAACCATAAGACTAATTTAAAAGCTGAGCATTGGGATAGCCGTCATATCGAGGAAATTATGGAGTCCATTCCAGCTGGTGTTGATGCAACACAATGGTGTCAACTAGTCACTCATTGGTCACAACCAAAAGACAAGGTTAGTACCATCATTATATTTAATTAAAATTTTCATAACAAATTAGCATGGAGTTAGATTCATATGTGACAGGAGAGGGTCGTCATAAATGTTGCAAATGCAAAGAAAAAGACTTGTCCTCACACTATGTGGCGTGTGATCAGTTCTGTTCGAAGGCAACAAGAGATCGTATATATTTAGATTTATGTAAATTTCATGTTCACATTATTAACTAATTGCCTAACGATGAGATTTGTTGCTATAAACTATCAAGGATAGATTATTATTATGGAGAATTAACAGATTGCGTAAAGATGACACTTGGTCATCTAAAGATGCTAAACATAGATGGGTAATTTTAGTCTAATTATAAATTTTTTATATGTAATTTGTTATTATTTTTTGTTTATTTAAAATAAAAGTTAACTAAATTTATTATAGCATAGATACAAGCTTGCGAGCTTTTGGCTCAGGATGGACTTACACTAGAGGATGGGAATGTAGAGGCTAACGAAAGTGTGTTCAGTATGGTTATGGGACCTGAACACCCAGGCAGAGTCAGAACCTAAGGTTGTGGTGTAACTCCTACATGATATTTCCCTCATAACACCAATGATGGAAGGAGTAGAGGTGGAAGTAATTTAAGTCAAATAGTATATCTCAAGGTCAACTCATTACGTACTGAAATGAGGCAATTCATGTAAGAATTTTGAGTGCATCATCCACCTCCAGGAAGCTCACAAATGATATGTAAAATTTCACATTCTAATTTTAATGTTGGTTATTTGAATACTAATATTTTATAATCTTCTTATAATTGATAGGGTGGCAATGAAACTTCTTCTGAAAGATGATGTTATAGAAGAAAGAGAATGTTGTTTTGAAGATAACCCATCTTTGTGCAAATTGTTTTGAAATGCATCTTGGTATGGAAGTCTACTTTTTTGGGATGTTGCTTAAAATTTTGATATTTTATATTACCAAATATGAATGATGAATGTTCTACTCTTTTTGGGATTATCTGGTATTACCAAATATTGTAAATTATCAAATATGAATGATGAATGTACTACCTTGCTTACTTCTGGTGATTTTTGCTTTTATTTGGCCTAGCATTAGCCATAGAAAGAGTGAAAGGCCTGTCATGTCTTAAGCTGCAACAGTGAAGAAAACATATAAATCAAGTTCAAGCAATATCTTAAATTAGTTAAACAAATACATAAAAAACATTAGTGAAAGAAAAAAAAAAAAGAATTTAGCTTCAAGAGAGTACTACTTTCCTTTTAGATGGAAACTTTACTAGGGATTTAAAATTTTTTTAATCTCCATGTCAATTAACTTTTATTCTACATTCATAGATCTCAACATCTTACCACGCAACATTTCATCATTTACAACAAGGATGCTAAAAATACATTGAAAATGCTGCAATAGAATCTAGATAGATTCAAATTAAATATTTCAATAACCAAAAGAACTGTCTAGGTAATTAAATGGAGTGAGGAAGAAGGGGAAGATGCAATCAATGAGATAGGAAAGAGACGAGCACAAGGGTGGATGAGTAAGCACACCCCTGAAATAAATTTTGTATGCGACAAAACGGTAGCTGAATCTTGACATAGGTTAATACCGTTAGCGTCTAACGTATAAGGAGTTGGGTGCCACCATAGGCGGTCAGCTGAGTAAAGTGACGTGCTAAAAAAAAGTCATCTTAGTTATATAAGAAAACTCGCATCAGATAACTGTAAGCATTACATGAATATGCATTCTACCTCCCAAATTTGTCAAGTCAGTTGTGAGATCAGAAAGGCTGAAGTTCTAGAGCTGGCCTAAGGATCTGATGGAGTCCCTGGACCCATCATCTGGCAATCCTCCCGTTGTCTCAAAATTAGATGTGAATGCTGGATCAAAAGCTGAAGTATCCATGCCAATACCAGGTAATTCAGATGGTGTAAAAGGGAAATGATTACTTGATGTCGCAGATGCAGGCTGACGGCCATTTCGGTGGCAGTTGACACAACACTGCTTGGAGCTGCAGCTGCAGCAATTATCTTTAATTTAAATATTTTTTTATATTTTAATTTCCAAATAAAGACGAGTTTGCTATATGAACAGGTTAGCTTTTTGAGGGTTGTGCAAAGCTCTTGTTTTAGCATTTATTATGAAGGCTAAATGCTAGTGATGATATTGATGATCGAAGCAAAATTATGGACCCTTGCAAAGAAATTTTGTGCTGCAGTGTGTGGACATTTAGGTTTCGAAATTTAAAAAAAAAATAAATGGGTCTATTGTGGCGGTTTTAATAGGTACAAAGCACCAGATTTGTGCTGGTTAAAACCGTCACAATGCTAAAAACAGGTTTACATTAATGGAAATTGCATCGGTTTTAACCGGCACAAATCTGGTGCTTTTTACCGATTTAGACCGCTGCTAAAGCAAGCGATTCGCAAATACTACCCCGCCAATCATAAAAGTGCTACTGAATATCATTGCAGCGCATAGTAATTACAGCGTATGAGTAATAGTTTTCAAACCGCTGCAAAGGAAATTGCAAGGGTTAAAACCGCCATGAAAGGTCAATATTTGTACTACGATTATCTTATTTTTTGGTATTGAAAAGAACAATTTGATCTAAATTTTGGGGCCCTAAGTGATGAAAAAAGATATATAAATAAAGCCAATAATTAGACATTCAAAAAAAGAATCTTAATGAGGAGACAATTTGTTAATTCGCATGAAAAAATATTTTAATATTCAAAATCCTAGTTAAAATAGTAACTGAAAAATTTTCTACTCAAGCAAATTTCTTCAATAAAAAAGAAATAGACTTCACATCCCAAGAATAAAGACCCTTCAAAGTATTCTCAATTGCTTTTATTGGGATTTCTTAAGGAGGTAGAGGAATGATCAAATGAGACCACTATGATATCGATCATGAACATACGAAACAACCTAACTTACAAAATCTAACAATCACAGGCGAGCTTCTCATAGGCGCTGGCATATAGGTCGTGTTGGTTAGTGCGGGAGTAGTCGCGCGGGCGTGCTGTGCAAATTAGTCACGAGAGCATGCAAACGGGCTGCGTGCAGAACCGGTAGGTGTGACACGTATAGGGAGTGAGCACACGCATGACACTAGAGAGAAGGTGCGTGGGTTGGAAGCTGCACGGGAACGTGTAGGCATTCTATTTTTTGGACGAACAATTGTTTTTAATGAAAGCAAGTGGAGCATTGGCTCTCGGTTTAGGGAAGGAAGCATTCAAGGTCTATCTTCTTTTTTTTTTTTTGTGAAATTGGACCAATGTAGAGATTGTTAGAATTAGGTCTAATTTATAACAATTATTTTTTTACCTCTTTAGGTTATTTTGGTATATTAATAGGGTTGATGTATTTGTTTAGGTGAGCTGAATGAAAAAAAAAACTCTTATTCGCTCCCCCTCTTTCCCTCTCTCCCTCTCATCCAAGAAAGACGAAGAGCCCTTCCTCGATCAAGAATTTCCAAACAGCTTTCAAATTATCCATTTCGCCCAAAAAATTTGTATACGAAAAAGAAGAAAGAAAGCTATTTATTCATCCAAAATGCTATTTGATAATAACAGTGTAGGCTAAACCTTGCCAGAGGAGAGAGTCAAGGATTCAACCTCATTATGGAAGAATATGTGGGTGGCGGTTTGTTACCAATAAGAATAGCGGACAAGTAAGATAACCCATTAATGCTCAGAATAGATGTATAGGCCACATTTCTTAGGAGGAGAAGAAATAATATATGTGGAAATCAAAATAATGGACTCATATAAAGGTGATCAAAAGCCCACCTCCGTAAGGGTCGACACAGAGAGGATATGAGGACACTGGCTATACAACAACAACGTACGTGAACCTATGTGAAATAGCAAAGGTTAGCAAAAGCCCCGATCTATGGGGAATTTTATTGGGTCCAAAAATTGGACGTAGGACGTAGCTCTATGTTCGGACATCAGTTAAATGGCGCCACTTAGCATTCGACAACCTGATGTCCCGACTCATTGAATTCTCAAAATTTAGCACGGGTTTTGACGATTTCTGCGCGACCCGATGACCAACCCGAATTGGACACAAAAATTTAAAAGTCCCACCATTTTTTTAGGTTTTATATTTTTTAGCGGACTATTCTAGAGACATTATATAGGATTTAGGGACAGAAGAGCGCTGAGAAAAAATTAGTGAGGAAGAGGAGACAAAATTGAATTCTCTTTGGATTACAATGAAGGGTTCGAGGAGATTAAAGATACCCAAAATGTTGATGAAGAATCCATGAGGTGATGTACGGGGAATATGTCTGAATTATTATCGATAATTTCTTAACTAAAGAGGTTTTAGAATAGAACATTTGATATTGTAACTATGTGTGCACCTCTTCTTTTCTGGTCTATCTACTTATACTGTAATGATCTTGGTAACTGATTACTGCTATACCTCAGGACCTAGCAATACCACATTCTGAAAGTACCATTTTGCAGATGCCATCTCAATATTGAGAATCGTTATCAATTTTAGTACAGAGTAACTTGCATGGTAACGAATACCGATCATTGCACCGAGACCGTTACCCAATAGATTTTCTCGGTACAACTACCGGACAGAGTTTCTCGATATTGAGACTCGGTACCGCTACCCAGCACATTGTTTCGATATTGATACTTGGTACCTAATCTCGGTATATAGATTAGGTATTGCTTTGTACATGTAAATTTTTTACTATTATGTTTGTATAAGCACGTGAAATATATTTGTCTACACATAGTTTTTATAACTCTAAGAAGGAAGCATATGATATGTATTGTGATTATGTGCATTGTCATGGTTTTAGAATTTAAAAATAACATCATTCATACTGGCCTAATTTGAAGAAAATAAAATCAAATGACTTTGTATGTTCAAAAATAAGATTCAAGAAGAGAATTAACTTAAAAGCAAAATCAAAATATTAAAAATCAACACAAGAACAGGGTGTCCAGCTATGATTAAATTTATAGTGACTGAAAATGGAATTTGGATGGTACAAAAATAGATTGAAAGCCACTCTCACAAATTCGCTAGGCCAGAAGATTAATATTTATTTAGATAATGTAGGCACATTAATGATAAGAAAACATATGTTCTTAAATCAATGTCAGAAGATGGGATAAAAATAATTGATGCATTTACATAAAAAATCTGATAAAGTGCGAGGTGTAGAAAATTTGGGGTTCACAAGAGGGATGCATACAATTACATTCATAAAGAGAGAAGATCCAAGATTGAGAATAGGGACATGAATTCACTAATTCAATTGTTTAAATAACGACTCGCTCATGATAATATATTTGCATGTGATGTCCAAACTGATGAAGACGACATATTGTTGAATTTTTTGGGATGATGAGTTTGGAGAATTGATTATGACTGCTTTGGGGATGTGATAATTTTTTATACTAGCTATAGGCTTAACAAATATAATTTAATTTGTGCACCTTTTATTGGAGTTAATAATCATTGACATAATATTCTATTAGGCGTGGCTTTTTTATCTGAAGAGATAATTGAGTCATTTACCTGGTTATTTAGATTTTTTTAAGAATTATTTAATAAACATCCTATAACTATATTTATCAATCAGAACCAAGAAATTGCTAGGGCAATAAAGATTGCATTACCTAATACATGACATAGGTTGTGCTAATGATATATCAGCAAGAATGCTCCTTCCAAATTATATTGTTTAAATAGCAAAAGAAAAGTCAAAGGTTTATTTTACAGTTGTTTAAGCAAGTGCGATTATGAGGATAAGTTCGAGAGAACCTAGATTGAAATGATTATAGAATGGAACCTCCAGAGTCATGAATAATTGAAAGATCTATAGAAAATTAGGCACAAGTGGTCAACAATATTAAATAAAAATTATTTTAACATTGTCATTCTTTCTACACAATGTAGTCAATCCACCAACAATGTCTGCCATGGCATTTCCAAGCTAACTAGTTTTATAATTATTATTTTCCTGAGCTTGGAGAAGGTAATAAAGATTTGACGTCGGAATGAACAAGATAAAAATTTTAGATACAATCAATCCAATATACAACCTTTAATTAAAAGTAGCTCAATATTGTTCGAAAAAATTATACACATTTTTTGAAGAGTTTTTACATGGTGTGGGTGGATTGTGCATTAATCATGCTTTACGGCTTTACCACACTCATCCACATTCTTTGTCAAGAACATCGACAAATGTTTTCAGTCGCAAAATTGGGCTATTCATTTTGATTCAATTTATGATATCATACTATCATACATTATAGTTATGGCAAGTTCGAGATGATGAGTTGATTATATTCTCACCGTATGAGAGTTATAAGTTAGTTAAATATTGTTAATATATTCTTGAAAAATATTTTTTGCTAAGATGGTCAGCTAGAGCTCGAAAAAATCTTTATGCTGGGTGGACGCTCAGATGTATAGGAAAGAATGTGTACCCATCGCAGGAGGGATCCAGTAGCATGATATTTAAAAATTATATTTGCATATTTACATATCAAATAAGCACACAAGTACATGAAAATGAGGATGTATAATATTGTATGTTCACTACGATGAATGACATGATTGAAAATATTGAATTCATCATGCAAGGAAAAAAAATTAACAACATCGATATTTTCCCCCGAGATGGGGGAGGCCATAAAAATATTAAAGACCCTGGTGTAAGGGTATTTCTAATGCTAGATTGAAGGTTCAATGGAAAAAGAAGAAAAGCAAAAATTGAAATCCACAGAGAAAAATGCTCCTACTACCGAACAGTTTACAACTTGAGATCAAGTGAGCCACACGTCGTTTGTCTAATATACCAGAATGATTGACAAATGAGTACATTCTCCAAAGAAGTTTATATGATAACTATTCTTGATTAATAGTCAGTACCAATCGGTATTACTAGATATTGATTGGTACCGACCACTATCCTATGCACTACAGGAAAGCAGCTCATTTCCGACAGAATTTTCGGCTAAAGTAAATTTGTCACAAATTTCGACGGTTCCGACAAATTTCTGACAAAAAATAAAAGAATTAAGTTATATTTTAATAACTTATTGTAAAATTAAATTATTTAAATTAAATATTTTTTATTTTAAAATATAATTTAAATTATTGAATTTACTAACTTAAATTATTGAATTTAATAACTTAAATTATAATTTAATATTTATAATTTAATTTATTTAATAAAAAAATTAAATGATTTAAATTTAAACTTAAATTATAATAAAATTTTAAAATTATTTATTTTGTTAAATTAAGTTAAATAATTTT
>NW_021319444.1:288697-396880 GCF_001605985.2 Dendrobium catenatum
CAGCCTGCCACGATGCCGCTGCTGCCTCGGGTCACGGGTCGAGTCGTGTCAACCCAGCAACCCGCCGGGTCAGGTTCGGGTTAGCATTTCCGACCCGTTTACCTATCTGGGTCGGGTTAGGGTCGACCCGTTTGAACTCGGGTCAGTTCCGGGTCCGACCCGAACCCGACCCGTGACCCGAAATTGACACCCCTATGTATCCTGTCGTGTCTATCTTATATATATGCGTGATAACCCTGGCATAAGGAAAAAAATAAATTAACTGTGATAGAATAAAAATATTAATTATATTATTTAACTCACCAAATGGAAACTAGAAATAAATGGGAATGATTTATAAAGGTCAGGGCATAACTGGTTCTTTTCAACATGCAAAATACCAAATGTATCGACATGGTTGGTATCAAGGTATTTTGACTTTAAAAGCTCGTCAAATTGGCTTCTATAAATAATAACGTCCCCATCAATATAAATAACGTCACGCCTATAAAGAAATGTTTAGTATATGCAGTTGGATTAAAACAATACCTAGAGAAACCGAGTAATACCGAGTAATACCAAATATAATATGAATTTTTTGCGATATCTTCTAGTGGAGTAGAGACATCCTGACTTTCAATCTCATGCCTAATGTCATTGGCTATTTTTCCACTGATTCTAGCACTTCCTGGCATGAATTTAGCACTTCAATTGAGCAGTCCAAGCAAAAGGGCAACCTCATCTGAACTTAATGGTAGACTACGTCCTTTAATAACAAAACACTACTTTCGGATGTCCCACTTAGTGAGGAGCTTATGCACCATGGGTACATTCTGATGGAATGGAGGCAACACCAATAACTGATTAAGTTGGAGCTGTCTGAGTCTAACCATAAATTGTTGGCCGAATGTACTTACTAAATGATTGCAAACTTCTCTAAATGTGGATGTTCTGTATCGGAAATGAATAGGCGGTGAATGTCCCTGCAATATTGGGATAGATAATAAGTTATCAAGATGCATGGGCGGATCCACCCTATTCTTAGGGTGGGCAAATGCCCACCCTCAAAAAATTTTTTTTTAATATTTATAGGAGATTTTTTGGAATATTTTGAGTATTTTATGCATTTTGTCCCCCCTCAAAAATATTTTTTGCCCTAAATTTATCAATCCTAGGCATTTTTGTCCATCCCCACCAAAAAATTTTTTTTTGCCCACCCTGAAATAAGAAGCTGGATCCGCCCCTGTCAAGATGTACCGAGTAATGCTGAAGAGTATCCGCACAAAACAAGTTCAGTATCGAGCAATACCAATCGGTACTCTCGGTACCATACCGATTGGTACCGAGCAATAGCTCCAACATACCATATTCGTTTAGATACAAACTCGATACCGAACAATACCAAGCGGTATTGGTCGGTATTTCTCAGTACCGATCGGTATCAAACATTTATACACAGAAAAGTACCGATCATAGGTATCAAGCTTCCATACACAACGGTTATGGGCTTAATTAGCGTATTAGAAACATAGATAAAATCTTTTCTAAACCAGGCATTACAATTTCCAAACAAACCCTAAATCGCAGCAGCTTGGTACCGACCGCTACTAAGAGGTAGCGAGCGGTATACTCGGTACGCTATTCTGATTCCAATTTGAACCGATAATAGGTATATTGAGAGTTCATCGTCCTAAACATTTACATTTTTCTAATATCAATTTGTACCCTAAACCTAAACATTTCATTTACATTTTTTTTTTTTACAGGAAAAAAATCCCAAGCAACGTAATAAGATTGTACGTATCTCGCTATGAAATACTGACATTCGGCATTTATTCAGAATCTCTCTCCATAATGAAGGTGATGAGCGAACCCAATTTCTTCGTCGGACGATGAATAGCACCAGAGAAAGTGAAAAGCTTCGATTTTAAATTTTTTCGATAGTGGTCGGCGGTTAATTTCTATTAAATTTGCACGTCCTATCCGGGTCGGGTCGTCAGGCCGCGTGGAAATTAGAAAAGCATGTTCGTCATTTCGACTTCTCGGCGAGTCGGGTTGGCGGATCTTCGACATTTAACTGGCGTCCAAACGTAGAGCTATGTCCGGCTTCTGGACCCAATAAAAATTCTTATCTATGGGCATCAGGAAGTCGACAGTTAGTACACCCTCGAAACACCTTTGGCTGAGAAAACACTACACGCTTGGCAATGCTACGTGAAATGTTTGCGATCCAATTTCCTCATGTGGTTAGACACCAGTACTATTAATATTAACAAGTCGGCATCCGAGGAGAGTACTGATCGAAGGAAGAGGAAACTACGTACAGATATCTATAATCAGCTGTAGCATGACTTCAGATTCAATTTCATTACCACATTTATATATGTAAAGTTACTGATCCACACTGGTGATTGAATTCTTTTTGAATGAATTAGGTTATTTTATTTGAAATTAAAATAATTAAAAACAAGCTAAAAAGGCTGAAAGTGCCGTTGTTTTATAATCAACACGCTTTCTTTGGAGACCTAAATCTGCTATTACACTTTTACCACCCTTGATTAGTCGCCCATAGATTATGTTTTCTTAGTATTATATTACGTTACTCCATCAACTTTTACTATTTTTTGATGGGTATTTGAGTATTTCTCTTAGTCACGTTAACTCTTCAGATGTTTTACACAGTCAAACATTTTTTTTTTTTTTAACAAAATACTTATATTAAAATAACAGGAAACGGTTACAACAGCAACAGACCAAAAAAAAAAATTGAAAAAAGGCAGAATACAATCAAAATTGGGCTCAGTACTCGGCCGAGGCTCCCAGCACCCCCGAAGCCTCGCACGGACCATCCAATTAATCAGGTGAAGTTAGCGCCCACAAACCAACCAAACTCCATGAACAACACCAGAGGTTGCCACCAGCAAGATGACGAGGGTACGAGCCTCAGCCACATCACAGCCCCCAAAAAAACCGACCAAAAAATCCAGATAGGCTACCCAAAGCAAACGAAGGAAAAAAATACAGTAAACAGAAAAATCATCTTCTTCTTCGGCCCCTCCCACGAAAACTGCCACGTGAAGCAACCGAGCAAACAGGTCTATCTCAAACCAAAGTAAACTCGTTTCCAGGATCAGAAACACCGCAGAAGTCCGAAGACGCCAATCCGCATTCCGAGAAATCGGAAGACCCATGTAGTCAGTCCACATGGTTCCTAATATCAAGTCCCGAATTATCACCCAAACGATTGGCAAATGTCTGCGTATCCACCAGATTTACAGGGACATCAACAAAATTATTAAAGCAGGCCGCATTTACATTTAATTTTTCCACCCGCACACTCTCAACATTAATTTCCACATTCACAGCCAAACATAACTGATATATATATCCATTTGATTTTAAAAACAAATTGTAAAATATCCATTAATGCATATCCTAAATAAGTTTATGCTTAATTAAAGATCTATATTTTTAAGTTTTCAGAGAGAAGCAATTATGGAAGGATAAAGATTAACAAAAGAACTGAGAAATATATTATTTCTCAATAACTGTGTAATTCTTGGCCTTAAAAGGATTAAAAGGCTGTCTTGCAGTGTAAAGCAAGTTGGAATCAACTCTTGACGTAATACTTTTTTTATTAAAAATCGTAGCAGCAATAGCCATTGATAGCCCTAAGTGATTAATATAATTGATCTTATTTGTCGGTTCTTGTGTTAAATTTTGATATGTAAAGTAATCATCTTGAAGAAAGGAAAAAATAGATAACAATAGCATGCAAGTGTACTTTCATTTAGTTCATGATGTAAGATATATTTGTTTAACTATAATATGTTTTAATAAAATTGCAAGATATGATCTGCTTTAATTTAATGAGTCAAGCCATACCACTGAGATCAGTAGTAGGATTACCCTTCACGGCATCCGCATTAATATTTCATAACATTTTGTTACGTGTTAGAAAATTTATGATGATAAAGTTAAAATTTTTATGCCTTAATTTTGCACAAAAATTCAATATATATGCTTAAATTATAAAAAAAATGCATTATACACAAAAAAAATTTATAAGAAAAATTGAAAAGGTCACTTACATAAAATAATTTACTATAAATTTAAATTTACAAAATCCATTGTTCCCCACAATCAGAGAAGAAAGGATTAAAAAATTGTGATGACATGCTTGATTTCTTCTAGTTGTAATAGAGATTATGAAATAAGTAATTGAATGATGATGATGACAAATAGATAATATTAGTTGGACAATAATAGTCAGACGATGGTGATTGAACTATGATAGTTAAAAGACAATGATAAAATGACAATATTATGACAATGATTTTGCTATTCCACACCACTATTTATAGTATTTTAAAGTGAGCATTTTAATAAATTTAGCATAATACTAAGTTAAGTGTGGCAGAGATGAGGATGCTCAGGTGGATGAGTGGCTTTACCCTTAGAGATAGGATACGAAATGAGCATATACGTGAAAAGGTTGGAGTAGCTCCAGTAGAAGATAAGATTAGAGAAAGTCGCCTTAGATGGTTTGGTCACATAAAATGGCGGCCTTGCGATGACCCGGTTAGGAGAGTAGAGGTGTTAGATTTGACTTATGTTAAGAAAGGTATGGGTAGGTTAGAAAATATTAGGAATGACCTTTCTTTATTAGATTAAATGAGAATTTGACTTTTAATAGGACACAATGGAGAAAAAGGATTCATGTAGCCGACCCCACGTAGTGGGATAAAGGCTTGATGTTGTTGTTGTTGTTGTTGTAGCAAAAAATTTATCAAACTTCATGGGATTGCACTTATTGAATAATTTAATCACAAATCATTTATTCAACACTCAAGTGTCTTAATAAGCTCATAATTAATTTAGTGGTATTGAACTTGTTAGATAGCCATTTTGATTTATCTATAATCTTGCAAATTTAAGAGATCACATAATCCTTAAATCTAGTGGTCCTAAATCCAGTGCTCGAGGTCATAAGTCTAGAGTCATGAGAGAGGACCAAAGGGAATAATGAAATAGGCCGTTTAAATTTTTTGCATGAAATGAGAGTATTATATCCTTAAATTTTATTAAAATTAAGCATATGAAAACACTTCAAAGATGATTGACCTCTTAGGAAGTTACATCGATGGGTTAAATCGTAGGGTAATTAGGACAAATAGATGATAACTCAATGTTTGATATATTTTATTTAAGCTTTCGATTCAATAATAAATGAAAGAATGGCCACATATTCATCAAGATTAGTGTTATGCACTAAAACTCTTCTCATAGAGCACATGCCCAATAAAACTTCGAAGCTCTTCTGCAGAAGTCATGACCATGGCGTCTCCCTCTCCTCTAACCCTTGGCCTTCAAATAGGTCTCAATGGGAGTTCCGTTTCCAGCCCTCCAACAAAACAGATTTTCACTTTCATGCAAATGCAAGAGCTGAAGCATCAAGCCCTCATTTAGAAGTACATGGCGGGTGGCCAATTCAGAAAAAAACTCATAAAAAAAAATTAAGAACTGAATTTTTTTAAGGGGGGTCAATATGCATAAGTGCTTGATTTGGTTTTTATTTTTTTTTTCTAATTTGAATCGGATTACTTTTGGTATCATTGGATTCGTTTTTCCAATAGGCTTATTTCTTTTTTGGGAAAATTTGGAGCATCAGCCCATATCATTGATGTAAAAAAGGATTACAGTAAGAAAATCAGATGTTAAACATAAAAATTATGTAGCAAATGACAAAACCCTATCAGCATGTACTGCTTAAGAAGAAAAAACAGTAAAAAAGGAAGAGCAGTAGAATACAATGAAATAAAAACAGAAATGCAATAAGCTTATTTCAATTATAAATTTGCTGAAATCAGAAGACCGATATAAATTAAATTATAAAAAAAATTAGTACATCAAAATTTATTCTGCTCAAATGAAATTTCTTGAGTCATCTCAATATTAATGGAATTTTGAATTTCTACGTTGCGATTGACATTTGTTTTATATTATTGTGGTGTAGTGTGATATGTATAATGAATTATTATAAATATGTTAGAATACTGTTCTTATTTTGAAATTACTGTTATAATTATATGGGTTGAATTGTATCACATTGCTGCGATGACTTGACGATCCATCTCAGTAATCTTTTTAATTTTTTATAATAATTCTACTTCGTTAGGATTTTATTATTATTTGTTTAAAATTTTTATAGTAATATAATAATATTCACAATGATTTATTTTTTTAATTTATAATTATTTAACAAATAATTACTGCTACCCTAAATGAATTTAGATAAATAAAACGGAAACATAATCTGAACTCATTAATCATTATTGAAAATAATAGAATTTTAATAATCTTGATTTTTCCATCAACTTCAAATATTTTATTTTTTTACAATAATTTTATTTCCATTTTTTTTAAAAGAAATGATGGTTCCAAACAAACCTTAATATTGCAATGTAGCCACCAGCCCATATCAAACTATCCGCTAAAATTTAATTAGTAGTAAATGTTGGTTACCAGTAATTGTTAATTAGAATAACGGCGTTACGTAAAGCTGACCAAAAAAACTTTTGGCTACCAGTTTCAGCGGAGACGCGGTCTATTCATATATTCGGAGCCACTTGTCTTCAAAACAGGAGATCAAAAAAAGTAGCAGCGCAGTTTAGTCTTTCGCAAATGGTTTGGTGACCATTTCTTTAGCTTAGGCACCCTGACAAGCCTGAGTCAACCAACTACTACAGAATAGTCAAAACATGGAAGCTGCCTTCTAGTCGGGCTGAAAAGAAATATATATTTTTTTTTTGGGGGAATTTTAGGGGCAGAGCCCTTATGATTGATAAAAAAGAAATTATAAGTGAGAAAATTATAAAAAGAAAAATCTAAAGTCAAGGATCTCAATAACAAAAAAGAATCATATGAACAAAAAAGAAAGGCCAACAAGGGCAAAAGGAACTACAAATGCAAAAATACTAAGAAGCAGTGAATGACTGAGGTTGCTCTTGTAAAATCACGGGCAAAGAGGAAAATGCACCAAAGAGTCTGAGCAAGAGTGAAGCCCCTGGTTGCCAGAGAGACCTTCCAAGAGGCAGTCGGAGGATCAATCATTAATTCATCATTGTCCTTCCAAAATTAAATTACTCAGGCAATAAGTCGCGAATGAAGACCACAAGGGATAGGAAAAAAGAAAAAAATATCCACCCATCAAGAGACCGAACTAAAGCAGTTGCAAAATAGTATGATGATCCTTTCAAGAAGAGGTCTTGCACAAAAAAGCTTTTTTAATTTTAGCAATCATTGTTGCTTGACAGTCAAAAGTTCCCCCAAATTTTTTGTAATTTCTAGCTCTTCAAATATGATAAATTACTGCACATGAAGCAAGCAGATAAAAGCTATTATGGATTCATGTTAATCCCTGATCAAGGTTGCTACCAAAAGCATGATGTATGTTAGGTCTCATTAGGAGATTACCCAGTCCAAGGGAGGAAGTGTTTAATGATGTTGAAAGTGAAGTGACATTCAAAGTAGAGGTGAGAAAGGGATTTGAGATCATTATGACAAAAACATCATAAAGTTGAAGTTTGAACCCCACGGATAGCTAAAACAACAATAGTTTTTAGGCTACTTTAAAAACCATCCAGACAAAAGCTGAAAAACAAAGGGCCGATCTTTTTGTGCCATACCATTTTATGCCATGAGACAACTTCTAAGGATGAGTAAAATTGCTCATGGAAGCTTTTAAAATTAGGATTATGAGATCCCAATAAGCAATGATTAACTAGTTGAGGGTCACCGGACATTGTATAGAGGCAAATCAGGACATGCAATATCATCAATTTGCTGTGTATAGGTGTTGTGTATCGGGTGACGTGGTACATCCTGATTCGCCTCCGCATGATTTGGTGACTGCACGTAATAATCTCTCTTGCTAATGTCATCTAATTTAAAATAGTGCTTCAAAAATAATTCGAACAATTGTAATGTAGTTAGGATGTCATTCATTTCTCACATTTTTTAAACAAAGTATTGCGAGCTATGATTATCGTATAGTTAGGTGGATGAATATTATTAAGATTTCATTTGAAACAATATTATTATTATTTTTAAATTAAATTATTAACAAAAATTTTTATTAAATTAAATTATTATATTAAAAAATATGTTAAAAAGTACTAAGAAAATCATCCCAAATAATGTCTATTGTTTACAAATAAATTTATTTGAACGGGCTTATAAGAAAATTGCTATTGAGAATTTTTTCTCAAGAAGCAAACTATAATATTTATAATAGCTTCACAAAAATTCTATTTTCGTTGTAATTATTGTACAATTAACTTTACAAATAATTGTAGCCGTTACAAACAAGCATGCACTAACCCTAATGGGGACCTTAAATATCATAGAGCTTTTTGGGTCCAAAACCCGTCTGAATATGAATCTCTACTACTTTGCTCAAAGTAATTAAGAAGCTGAAGTTGCTGCTCTCTACCCTCCTTCGCCTCTTCTTCCTCTGTTTTATGTGTATATTTAAAGTAATAAAAATTATATTTTGTTAACTAACTATCTTGTCCTGTCGCCGTGGCCGCCAACGCCGGCGCCGTCGTACCAGCAGATGCAGCTAAACCCGACGAGAACCTCCACAATCGCCATTTCCACTTTCTCTCGATCAGAGAACATGAAAGTCTGTAAAGCCAAAACCCGCGGCTTCGTATTCAATCTCTGCTTCTTGTCCATCGTCCTCTCCTCCCCCCATTTCTCCGTATCCCTTGCCACTGGACTCAGCCATCTCAGTATTCTCTCAACGGCCTCCCTCCACCCATCTGCAAGCTCGCCGTCAGCCAATCCTCTCTCTTTCCACTTCTCCCTCAGCCTCCTCCTCACCGTCTCCTTCAGCTTCGCCGGCAACATTCGATATATTTCATCCCTCACCGCCACTTCCTCCCCCTCCTCTGCTTCCTCTGCACCACTCCTAATCCTCATCAACCTCTCCGCTGACAAGATGATACTCGCGTACTGAATCGCCAACCCGGAGCCACCCACCGTTCTCTCTCCCGGCTGTAGAACCTTCTTGCAGTCCTCAGGAAGCTTGTACACTTCTTCCCTACTTCCCCTGCCTATGATGGGGCATGAGTTTCTGATTGCTACTTCCTTGGCGGCTGCCTTGGCCCGGTCTATCGGTCCGGAGGCGTAGTGCCTTCCAGCGAACCGCGGGTAAATTCGTAATTTAGGATTGAGCAAAGTGAAGCGCATTCGACCGCCAGAGATCAGTATTGGGGGCAGGCCCTCGACGAACGGGCTGAAGACGGCGCAGATGCGGGCGAAGATGGCGAGGACTGCTCCTGACATGAGCTCCACCACTTCGTCAAACGTCTTGCACCATAAAGACTGTTCCTTTAGCTTCGCCACTTTCTTCCCATGCAATTTAAGCTCCGCCACCGGCTTCTGCGGCAGCAGCCTCCCGAATTTCATCAAAGCCATGTCTTTTTCCCCTGCTTCTATCTCTTCCAAGAGCTTCACAACCACGGCGATGCATTTCTCCATTTTTTTGACTCGGCGTTCTACTCCTTTGACGGAGAGGGTTCGGATATTAGTTGTGGCGCGGCCGGCTTTGACGTCTGCGTAGGTGCGGGGGAACAAAAGGAGGGGTTCGGCGTTACAGCGGGTGGAGAAGCGGGAGACTGTGGCGGCGGAAGCATCCAGGTCAGAAAGGAATTCGGCGCAGGCGAGGCGGAAGAGGAAGTGCTGGTCGGTAGAGGTGAGGTAAGCCACTCCAGCGGAACGCATGGCGTCGGCACGGAGGCGGTGGAGTTCCGGTTCGGAGAGGGAGCGGTGGAGGGAGACGAGACGGGACATGGCGGCGGCGGCCTCGAAGGTGAGGATTCCGATGGGAGCGGAGAGGAGTTGGTAGTGCTCGTGATCGCAGAGCCACGAATTGGGATTCTTAGGGACGACCATTGTGTTTGGTGGTACATTGGAGGCGGGAGGTCGAGGAAAGAGGAAGTGTAAGTTTATATTTGACTCAGGTGGCGGGAGTTTCTGAGATGCTTCGGTCAGACGCGTTCAAGAGTTTACAAGGGGGACTTTTGGGAGAAAAAATTAAAGAAAAAAATTAAAATAATTTTATCAGAATAACCTCACAAAAAAATATTAGAAGGTATTTAATTCTTTTAATTTATTCTCGCCTTTATCCTATGTGAGACCAGTTATATTAATTATTTTTCTCCATTTTATCTAGTTAATAGTCAAATTCTTATTTAAATTTAATTAAAAAAATTCATTTTTAATATTTTCTGATCAAATTTTTTTAAGTCTATTTCTACCTATTTTAACATAAGTTATATCTAATACAAAAAGGTCATTTTTTGATAGTAATTCAATAAATAAATAATTTATATTATACTCGCTCTTTTTAACTATAATCACGCAAGAATTTACAAATAAGTTTCACAAAAGGATGTTATATATATATATATATATATATATATATATATATAGTTGAAACCCACACAGGAGTCTACGCGTTGATATAAATTAAAATTACAAGTCCTTAAAGAGATTTTCAGCCCTCTAATGCTCGACGAGCTACAATCAATCAAAAAGAAAAAACCTAAGGGCCGAAATTTTCTATCTACGCAAAATACAAAATAACCTAGGAACATACTATGGAAGCATGAAAAATGTGCCAAAAAATAAGAAAGATCAACAAGATAATCAGTCAGCTCCATCTTTCTAGCAAAAAACTTCCTCAAGGTGGAAGCAACCTGCAAAAGAAATAACGAAAAGAACAACAAAGCAAAAACACCAGTAATACCGACAAAAAACAAAAACAGCCTCAGAAGATCCATTTCCAGAACTTGGAATTCGATCATCCCTAGCAACTCCAGCAGCTCCGCCTCAACAGACCAAAAGATCATTAGCCTATAGAAGAAACATTCCCAGAACTTGGAAAGCGAGCAATCACAGCACCTCTAGCATTCCGCCATAATAGAACAAATAACATCCAGCACCCACAGAAAACAAACCCAATTCCAGTTAAAAACCACAGAAACCATCAGATACATTAAACAGATTGAAACTAATAAACTCATGAAGCAAAAGGGCTCATCACATAGATCGAATATAAGGTAAACCCAACTTGTCCAATCTCACTAAGCCACGTAGCTGTTGAGGAATATTGATGCTAGAAAATTCTTCCACCTCATTGAGAAGGCTACCCTTCTTGGCTAAAAAATCCGCACATGCGTTGCCTTCACGGAAAATATGAACTAAAGTAAAGTTTAAACCAACCAGCAAGCTTTTAATCTTTCTCATAATATAAAAGAAATCCGGGTAACACATAATATTATTTTTAAGCAGCTGGATAAAACTTAAAGCATCCACCTCAATAACAACATTAGTGATACCGATATCGATTCTAACGCAAACTTCCAGACCTTAGGCTAAGCCTCTCATTTCAGCATAAATAACTTTGCAATCGTTTAAAGGAGAGGCATAAGCAATTATAACATCACCTTTGAAGTTCCGAATTATATCTCCCATCCCAGCAATATTGGAACCCACCGAACCATCAGAGTTCAACTTGACAAAAGGATAAACAGGTTTCACCCATCTAACCACTTTATCCATTGCTCTAAAAGCAGCAGACTTCAAGGGAATACCGAAAAACAGAGCTAAAGAATTACAGTTTTTGAAGTTCTTACCAGATATCATATTGGCGGTGTACAACTGAAGAACTTTGTGTTTAATATTCTCAATAATCCTCAGGGCTTCCATATGAATACCCTCATGTTTAGCTTCGTTTCTAGCTTTCCACAAATACCAAATAATTAGAATAGAAAGCAAATTGTAAATATGGCCTTTGTTATTAGTCACCCACGACTCAAGCATTTTTAAAATACCCTCTTGCATAATGTTACTGTCTTTATGAGCCAAACAGAAGAAATGATGCCATACTTTCTTAGCAATCAAACCATTGGCAAAAACATGATCCAGTGTTGGATTGGAAGCAACGATGACGACATGAGGGAGCTCGAGATCCATTCTGATGTTGGATTGGAAGTAATGAAGACGACAACGACAGGAGCCTGCCTGCATGAAGCCTTTGTGCCTTACGACTCAACTGCTCAAGAGTTCGATCAGTTGGCCTTACCGACTCACCCTGCCTGCAGCCTCATGGTCCCAGTTCGCCCTCACTGATGTTGTCGTTGTACTTGCCCATTCTTGAATCAAAATGAGTCTACGGGTCAAGTCAGGTCAACCCAGTAACTCGCGCAGGTTGTGCCCGACTTGAATTACCTAACTCGTTTACAAAAATGGGTCAAGTTCGTGTTGGGTCAACTTATTTTAGGTCAGTTCTGGGTTGAACCTGAACCCAGCCCATGACCCAATTTTGATAGCCCTAGTATTATCTAATATTTTTGTTATATTTATAGATAGCACATCAACAAGATGGAAAGAATAAAGAAAACTCCATGTGAACTCCTTGTCTCTGCATCTTGGTTAAGGCTTCGCCCTAACTGTCTTTCTCCACCACTAGAGCTTGTTCTTAGGGAAGAAAAGTCGCTACAGCTCCTCATTTCCGACGATATGCTCCCTAGCCGCCCGGTTCCCTCGCGGGGCCTTGCATTGTCTCTCAGGGAAGTGTCTTTCTTTTTTTCTTCATGTTTCTTCTTTTTCTGTGGATGACCTATCTTTTTGCTTGATTTTCTTCCTCAGAAGGTGTTGGATGGCAGTTAATCAGGCTCATTTGTGGGATTTTTATTTCCTGTCCGGTAAAAATATTTCGAGGTCATTTCTTGATGATTTGACTGGTGCCACTCCGGTGGCCTTCACGCCTCTTAAAGCTTCATCCTTTAATGGTATATTGTCATCGTGAATTTCTGAGGAGGAAATTGTGGCTCTCGTTACACCTTTTGAATTTTCTTTGGTTAAAAATTTTCCAAACAATCGCCCATCTTTGGAATCAATAAAGAAGTTTTAGTTAATCTTAAGCTTGATGGTGAATGCTCTGTGACTCTTTTGGATATAAGAATGTGCTGATTAAATTTGAGAATGGTTTGGATTATCGTAGGGTTTTTATGCATGATGCTTATTTTGTCAATAATTATTTTAAGAAACTGGTTAAGTGGTCTCCTTACTTGGATTTATCAGTTGAATCTCCTATTATCACTATTTGGGTCTCCTTCCCAAATTTGCGGCCTCACTTTTTTTTTCTACTCTTATTCATCATGGATTTGGCTATTTATTCGGTCGGCCTATACACATTGACAATGTAGCCTTTATTGGTTCACGCTCTTCGATTGCTCGAGTTTTAATTCAATTGGATATAACAAAACTTTACCTCGATGTTGTTTGGATAGGTTCATAAAATTGTTATTATGCACAATTTGTTGTGATAAAAAATCTGCCTTCCTTTTGTGATTATTGTAAAACCTTGGGTTATGCTAACAAGGAACGTGGTTCTACTCCTGTTAATATTGTTAGTTCTGATGGGATTGTGAATGCTATTTTGTTATCTGTGATTAATGTTGCTACCTTTAATTTGACTCTTGTATCTTCAATTAATGCATTGGTGGCCAATGGGTGTAATTGCATTAAAGCTTCTTATGATTTGGTGAAGATTTCTGGTGATCTTCACATTAAGGATAAGGTTGGTAATGTTGAGGAGGAAATGGTTCCGTCGAATTCTACTTTGCATTTTTCTATTGCCTGTGTTGATAGTGGTGATGTTAATGATAGGTTGGTGCTAATATTTATGGGGTTAACCTTGCTTCTACTCCTTTCGCCTCCCCTTGTATTATAATTGGTGATGGTGTTGATGGAGATTCTACTTTTGATCATTCTGGTGTTAACTCTTCTCCGTGTAGTATGGAATCTAGGAAGGATGATGGTTTTCCCGTGCTTGTTTTGAATGTGGAATCGCTTCCTATTAATGGGAATCAATTTATTGATGTTCTGATTTTTATTATTTCAAATGATGCTTTGAAAGCTCAATTGTCATTGAATTTGAATGATACTTGTTTGGATGAAAAACATTGGTTGGTTGGGTCTGATTCAGCGCCCTGTCGGGGTGTTGGGGATGACTTGGGTGAATATGTTGATGAGTTTCTTGCGATGTATAGTTTGAATGTGGATTGTATTGTTAAAAAAGTATTTTCTCACAGAGGTGGGAAAAGTGGTAGGAGGAAGTTTAAAAGGAAGTAATTGATTTTGTTTGTTGGTTTTCTTTGGTGTTGTGGATCTCCTCGGTTGATTTTGCCTTTCGGTTTGGTGTTGCTTTGGTTGGTGGCTGGCCCTTGTGTCTGGGTTGTTACGTTTCATCTAGGTGTTATGGTTTGGGTTTACGTATGTAGTTGGGGGTTCTTTGTTTGCTCTGTGGTTGTTGGTGTGTTGTAGTTGGGTTGTAGTTGTTGGTTGTTGGTGTGTGTGTGGAAGTGGTTTTGTGGTTGTTGGTTGCTCGTGCTGTTTCTCTGGTTGGCTTTAGGTGTTCATTTGTTGGCTTTGGATTATTTCTTTCTTATCTTTTGCAGGTTTCTTTGGGATTTCATCTTGCATGTTTCTTTGGGTGGCTCCCTGTTTGGGATTGGGGATCTTCATGTTGCTCTGTTGTGCTATTTTTTTTTTTTATCTTTGTTTGCTTTGTTTTGTTGCTTTAATTCTTTTGCTTATCATTGTATTAGGTAGAACACTTGGCTTGTAGGTTTTACTTCAAATGTTGTGCTTTTAGAGAGCTGATTGTTCTTTAAGAACTTGTAATTTTCTTTTGATTAACGCGTAGGTCACTATGCGGATTTTATAGATAACACATTGTGATACAAAACTTATGTATATTTTTAATGACAAAAAATATTTCATTATATATTTATTAGATTAATTTTTATATGAGCATAATATAAAAAGTAATTGATAGTCATATATGATATTCATAAAAATATCAGATCTAATAAATAGTAAATTTATGCTGATATAAATTAATGACTTTATAATTTTTATAAAATATTATATTCCAATATTCTGATAGGATTATGTATAAAGAATAATCAGGAAAAATGTATATTATATTAATATTAAAATAGTTTTAATGACTTCAACATCTATTTTAAAATAAAATGTAGTGTAAAGACTCAAACGTCGGCAGCAGGAGAAATAATCGCCTAATTCTTACTTGGATATGTGAGCAATGAGTTATGGTCCATGGCCTTCTCACTTCGCCGGCAATGGGTTTGGAGTCAACAGAGCTTTGGAAGACCAGACCGGCGCACCGGTCCAAACATCAATGTGAATGGATGGAAAGATGAATAAATCAGATTAAATCCACTTTATTTTTTTTTAAGAATTATTTAATTTAAAAAATAATATTACCAATCATCAGGATGCTTAATAGCAATTGAAGCTTTGTCAAATAGATAATTGATATATCACCCAAAAAAATTATCTTGATCGGACATGAATCTCGATGCAATATATAAATTAGAAATTTATAAAATTAAATTCGGGATCATCCAAACTCTGACAAATTTATAGTCAAATTAAATATCTCAAGAAGACGAACCCAATGAGGCAATGACACTAAATTTAGTCCAATCCGAGACCATATCGAAAAACCAAAGCCTACTTGGAAGCTTCAATGCATTAATTAGATGACTAGATGATAACCCAAATATTACATGCTTATAGTTGAATCAAGCGACTCGACGTGAAAAATCCAACGAGCCAAAGATCACAAAATTTTGACATCATTAAGACACTTAAATAATTGATAAATGCTATATTAACAATTGAATCATTATTAGTCGTGCTATAGAACTCCCTAAATCTATCATAGTTCTTCTCCATATTTGGATGCCACAACAAAAAATTATAAATAGCATCTCATTCTTCACACAAAAGGGAGAGTAAGAAGGAAGAAGAGAAGAGCTCTAAAGCTTGAAGAATCATGGAGCTCCATCTTTGCATCACCGCTGACAAATCCGCGCCATCAGACCACCGCCGTTGAATCTCCTCTGGACCATTGCCGTTATGCCTCCATTTGGTAGCCATTAACAAGCCTTCCTCCACTGTTGCCCACCGACTACGGTCGTTCCTACAACTTTCAACCATCGACTATGTGTAGGGGTGTTAATTTCGGGTCACGGGTCGGGTTCGGGTCGAACCCGAAACTGACTCGGGTTCAAACGGGTCGACCCTAACCCGACCCGGGTAGACAATTGGGTCGGAAATCCGAACCCGGACCCGACCTGGAGGGTTGCCGCCAGAATTTTTTGGGTCGGGTTTTCGTGTCGTGTCAAATATTGTCACCCCTAACTATGTGCCTTTCCGACCATTGTTGTTCGCCGACTATGGTCCCTTCGACCACCATCATTCGACTATCGTCCTTCCGACCTTTTCGTCGCTCACCAACTACGGTCTCTCTGAGCACCATCGTTAGACTATAATCTTTTGACCTCCTTCATCAGCCGACTACAGTCACCCCGATCATTGCCGCTCGCCGACTACGGTCCTTCCAACCTTCATTGTCTACCGACTACGGTCTTTCTAACCAACATCATTCGACTACGATCCTACCAACCTAATAAATATGACATCACTATCTTGAGAATAGCCATCATGTCATTCTCCAACTATGTAATGTGCTATGCATAATGTGTATTTATTTCATTGAGTCAACACTCTCTTTCGAGGATGGGAATTATTTTTAATCAACCACCAACATTAGTGAAATCCTTTCAATTGGACAATGTCCTGTGATTTTTTACTCTTTCGTGGGTTTTCTACGCAAAAATTATGGTGCCTTTATTATTGATGCACCTCTCAATTTTATCTGTTTGTGTAATGAATCTTCTTATAAAGCTATGACACTAAACTATACATCTCTGTTCCACCACGAATATTCTAGGATTCAATAATAATATATTTTCTTGAAAAATTGAGTGTGAGACCATTTGTGATTAATTAAAAAAAAACTAAGATTTTGTTTGGGACAATTTGCTTACTTTTTACACTTTAGATTACAAATAAAATTTTTGTTTGACAACTATTTTTTCATCATTTTCAAGCTTTCAAAAAAGCTATTTTTTCTTATATTTATAAAAAATTGCAGGTGTTTTAAATAGATCCTAAAAGAAAGAAAAACATAATAGATAACAAAAATATCAGTTATTCCAATGAACTAAAGATAAAATGCAGCTTAATATGAAAAATCAAAGCAGAAGTTTTTTTTTTTTTAAATTAGTTGCTAGGCTAGCCAGCGACTATGCCCATTTTAATATTTGATATGTAAATAATAAATCCCCTACTAAAACTTTATATAAACATAAATTTAAATATTTAAATTTCCGAGCACTGAGCTGCGAGTTTGATTTCCGACGTTTGCGTCGGCATTTGTTCGCGCGCGCTACGAATTTTCCATAGCAGAAAAAACACGCGAAAAAGGTTGATTGGCTGAGCGAAGATTTCTTCATTAATGATGAAAGCGAGTAATAAAAATTAAAAAAAAGGGTCTTTCCTTAAACGTGACCGACCAAAACACGACTAATTATTTTCTCGTTGATTAGAAAACTATCACGCGGAGTTTGTCTAATCCGTAAAAGGATAAAAGTAAATATTATGTGGGATGAAAATATCAAGTAGCTGCAAATGTTTGAATAATATTGACTAAAATTTAGGACTTCAATTATGCTGTTAGGATGATGGGGATTAGTTATTTTGTGCGACACCGAAGGTCATGTGGAGATCAATCAGAATGCGTCACGTTATCCCTTCGCTCGGTAACATAGCTGCTTGATACCACTCGGTATCGCTTACATGCCGCATTCTGATTAGTCTCCGAGCGGTGTTCTACATCCGGTTTCCACACGTAATAATTTCTCTATGATGAGGCAATACGTCAAGAGGTGTGTTACTTGAAAGAAAATTTATTATGATAGAATGACGGTTTAATATTTACACAACATCAATATATAGCATAAAAATAATATGACGCGCTTTGATTTGCTTTCGGACACCGTCTGTTGACGGCACAGAATGATATTTCTCTTTTTTGAATCATAACAGCACATTTTTTTGCTACTTCTAAATCTTATATTAGGTTTGCGCCTATGAGGAACAATGATTGTGTAAGACAATGGGAATGAAAATTATTTATATTAAAATGCATTGTATATCTAAAATTTTGAGTAAGAAAATATATGTCCTCGATAAAAGAGAAAAGCTTATATATTTTTTTTTTGGGTAAACCCGGGGCTGAAAACAGCCCATGTATTAAAAACAAAAAGGTTACAAAGGAAGTCAGCAAAAAACGGAAAATACAATGGCTAATGCAAAGGAAAAAACCTTCCAGCAAGCAAAACATAGAGCTTGATGGAGAAAATTACAATCAAATAGACTCAGAATATAAAATAGCCAACCCCCAAAAACTTCATTACATAGATGTCAGATTACTTAAGCTGATGCAGTTCTTCAGGTTGCCAGAGTTCCAAAAGATGATCACACGTGAGACGGCCTTCACAGAGAGACCAGCAATCAGCAGAATAACGTCAAGCCCGGTTGCCACCAAGACCGTCCAAGGGCTAAAACGGTGCGGGTGGCCAAGCTCATCATCGTCGGATTGTAATTTTTCACCATCAATTGCCCTCAAAACAGAATAATGATCATCGTAAACCTTCAGGAAGGGTCCATAAATATGGGATAGCCACTGTCCCCAAAAAACATTACCAAGTAGTATGTAAATCTGTAATAACCAAAACTGGGGTAATGAAAAGAAAACCCCAAATGTATTTGTATACTCAGGTATCCCAAACCAATAGTAAGAGGAAAAAATGACTTTCAAACAACCAAAACCAGAAACAGAGAGCCATAGGCGGCAACCAACAGGACAAAACTAAATTCCAGCAAATCTTGCCAGCAGCGAATCTTTGCATTTCCATTTTGAAATTTTAACACGGATGGCATTAGAAATATTGCAAATAACTTTGACAGAATTGTTGCTTAGATTTGAGAAGCGCCTGAAATTTCTCTCTTTCCAGATAAAGTAAATGATACAGCTAACAGTTAGACAAGCAAAATCCTTTTCCAGCCTACTATGAATCATGGAATGCTCAAAGAAATCAAAAACTTGAGTTAAGGTAGGCCTTAGTAAGAAAATATTTAGATCTGGAAGCAGTCTGGTGAGAATATTAAAGGAAAACTCACAATCAAAGAAGAGATGATTATGGTTTTCCGGATAAACCTTGCAGAGAGAGCACGTAAGAGGTACAGCAATACCTCTAAACATTAAATTATCCGCTGTTTTAAGCTTTCCAATGACAGCCATCCAAGTAAAACAGGCGTATCTAAGAGAAAAATTCTTATGCAAAACCGATAAATGCCAATCTACCTTAGGTAAATGAGAATAGAAATGCTCAGTAAAATGTCTAAAAACCCAGTTTGGCGAGCTTTAAGTCAAGTGATGCATTATACCAAAATTTTCAATTATAAAAAATTAGATTCACTCAATGCACTGTATATTCTCTTATTTTCTTTTAATGATTTATTTATTTGATTTTTTATTTTGATGCGAAAAGCATCATTGTATTACGGCAGAAACTAGAAAATTTTCACCATTAAATCAGAGCCCTACACAGGGTCCTGGTCGAGTACCCATTGGGTACCCATGCTCTGTGCGAGCTGGCTTTGCCCACCCACCCCCACTCATAATATTTTTCAGGATGAAGTACCCACCCATACCCATGCATTGCTTGACCTTAGACGTAAAAGAAATCCTGTAAAGAATTGAAAGGTAGAAGGCAATAACATAATAAATGTATTTTCATATTTTCCAAATATCTGTAATACAAAATAAATGGTTTTATATAATGATGTAGGGGACAAGTTGTTAAAGTGCAGCACAATATGTTATATGAAGCTTGCGGTGCATTGGACTAACGTGTTAATAAGCCGCATAAGTCATCATTCTATCGGTAGAACAATTATGCCATCATAATCATCTTCATCGACGACTAAGTTAAGGCCATGGCCGTACTTGATCATGTATGCCTTCAAGTTCTCCTTGGCCTCGTCAATCTGATCAACATTGATGCCCAACCCATGCAAATGCATCTTCATGATCAGGTCGAGCATCATCGTAATGACATGGATGGGCTGGAGCACGAACTTCTCCTCGAAGATGGGCTGGATGATCTCCTTGAGGGGTTATCCACCATATTGAATACCCACCCATATCCACCCATAAGTCTATGAGCATACCCATACCCACCCATACCCATTGGGTATGGGTGGGTAGTTGGGTGGGTGTGGGTATGGGTGCCCAATGCAGTATATCTAAAATTTTGAGTAATAAAACATGTCCTCGATAAAAGAGAAAATCTTATATATTTTTATTATTCTGAATGATGCAGTCTGCCATAATAAAATCAATTCAACAAATTTTGATCCACGTTTGTAGCCTTCATATTATTCTAAAATGGTTTTTTGAAATGAAGCTTAAAAAGTGCTCATATTTGGCCCCTATCAAGGGAATTTTTATTAGGTCTGGTATCCTGACGTAGCTCTACATTCGGACGTTAGTAGAATGGTACCACGTGCTCTTACTCTTTACCGCGCGGCCCGACGACCCGACCCGAACCGGATCCGGGATGGCTATGTATTCGCTGATTTGTGCAGACCGGAATATTGCTAGGTATTGCTCGAAATTGCTCAGCAATAACGAGAAATACCATTATGTCAAAATTAATACCTAGCAATACCTAGCAATAACCCGATTTTGCTAGGTATTTGTCTTGACAGAGCGGTATTTCTCATTATTGTCAAGCAATACCTAGCAATACCCGAAATAGTAATACTGGGTTCCGGTCCGGGTCGGGTCGTCGGGCTGCTCAGGAAAGAGTAAGAGCACGTGAGGATATGTTATTGGACTTTGGATGTAGAGCTACGTCCGGTGTCCGGACCTAATATTTGTTCTAAAGGACAAATTATTAGCATGAATTAAACAAAATGGGCCTGACAGCAAAACGACATGAGCATGACTTAGGGCCGGGTTGCATGGGCCCAAAAGATTTATTATTTTTACCATTCAACGTTTTTGGGCCCCGTAGAAAAAAATAATTTCAATCTTTGTTTTGCCTTTGTTTCAAACAAAACAAAAAATAATTAGAGGGAGTTTTCACTGAGGCCCATCATGATGAAAATAATATAAGATAAATCGGACAGTCCTAATTAGAACAAAAAAATTGCAGGAATTCGATATCACTTCATAAAACATCGGCTATCAATATATATATATAAGCAAATTTTTAGGGTTAAAAGGTCTATATAAAATGCTACTCTTAGAATAAAATGAAAAAATAATACAGGATAGCACAAGTATAAATTGATGCATAGACGTGAACTAAGTTTGGTGGTGTTAGCATGTCCCTCTAGTTTTGACGTTGTCCTTTAGTAGGTACCCTAGGCAAGTCGTTAGGGATAGATGCTTTAGACGAGTTTACGATAACTAATATCTTGAGTAAGTATGTGAAGGCAAGTCCTAATGAATAATTGACAAGTCTCTTTGGTGGAGGTGACTCTTAGTCAAGGATGATTTGGTTAGTGAAGTTGTGGTTGTAAGCATTACAAGATTGCATTTCATATAGCTTGATTGAGGACATCTGCAACATATAATTATCCTTGATTACAGACAATTATTGTTGAAGAGTGAGTTCAATTATGCGGTGTGCCCCTCAAGGGTAGTGACTTGTATGTATGAGTTCGCTAAATGAACCAACCGAGATTACTAGTGAGTATATTATCAATCTAATCCTCCAAGGCGAGCTCTTATATTACAAACTCAATTGGGTGAGTGATTAATTGCTGACAATTTGATGCCAACGATTGTCCTACAAGGTGAGGCTGACTTCTTTTGGGTGATCATAGGTTTGATCATGTGCTCCCTTTGCTAAGTCTCATGGAAAGAAATTTTCTTAGATACTTGCAAGTTACGTACGTGATCATATATGAGGTTATAATATAAAATTATATTCTATTTCTTAACAAAAAATGCGAGTAAGTTAATTTTGCTCATCAAGCACAAACGATAATATGTGTCATATATATATCTAAGATGATAATAATTAAGAGTCCAAAGGCAGTATTTTCTAAGAAATAATAAATAATTAATATCACAAATTAAAATAAAAAGCTCTAAATTTAAAAGCTTTGAATAGTGAAGTCTCATGAAAGAACACACCCTCCATGTGAATCAAACCTTTGAACAAAATTCTATCAATATTTTACAATATTGCTAGCTGTCAAATTTAAATTGATTTAGTTATTGAAATTTATTGGAATTTGACCCATTAAATATAATTAATTTTACCCAAACTCCCATATAAGACAATAGTTTCCCTCATCAATCCCATTTGCTTCCTTAATAAACCAAATATTTAAACATCTCAATCTGTCTTATTCAAATCCAAGCGGTCAAAGATCATTAGAGTCTTCTGACTTAGCTATTGGGTGCCAAAATAATTATATGATAGCCTAACTGACTAGCTAATTTAGCTTCTATTTAATAGGAATAATAGCTCATTAGTCAAATCAAATCCAAACAATATGGACCAAAAAGACCCTCGAAACTACTATGAAAATTAAAAAGAAAAGAAGTAATGGTGTAATTAAATCATGCTTGATTTGACTAATTGCTTGTTGTTTAAATTTGATGGGTTAGGACATTAAGTTTGATTAGTTCTAACTAGAGGTGCAAAAGCAAAGTTTAGAGTTAGGCTTAGTTTGGGACGACTTTTTTATTGCTTCTTAAAATTGAGTTTTTTATAGTTTTTTAGTTTAAAAATTAAATTTTTGTACTAAAAAGCTGCTTTAAGAAGCAGAAAGAAAGCCATCCCAAATGAATTTTAGAACAGCTTTCTTACTGCTTTCTAAACCTGCTTTCCAGCACAAAAAATTTATAAAACACAATAAAAAACTGTCACAAATGAAACCTAAAGCCAATGCCACTAAGTGAGCCCGGTCTCTTTGGTGGTTTGTCGCACCCTAAATCTTTTCTCAAAGCTTTAGCTGGTTCTTCTTCTACCTTTTCTGAGTTGAAAACTTCGACTTACCGTGGTATGCCGTCGCTTTGGGCAACCGATGAGGAAATCCAAGTGCTTTCCGCCCCTTTCACTACAATCATTCTACTTATTTACTAGTTAATGATACATAAATTAAGAATTTGCATCTTCCTCCCTAAGGGCCTATATGAAACTTAACAAATTTAATTAATTATCTTAACCTTGTGGTTTTCCTTGATAAGCAAGAAATCATTAAATAAATTAATCAACCATATATATGCCTCATTTATTAATTACTTTTGTGCAATCGAATCAGGTAAAATTGAAGCCTTCGTGCATTGATCTCTTTTCTCTCGTTTTGTAACCTTCACTTATTGAGAATCCTACCAAACAAATATTGATTACTCATAAGCTATTTATATATATGAATAAGAATCATGACTATATGACGTGCTAATAAAGCTAACGCAGGCTTTAGAAATAATTAACATAATCACGTGCTAATTAACCCATCTTTTGGACGTTAATGAAGTATTAATTAAACAAATCTTAATTTTAAACAGTTTATTAAAAACATTATGAAAATATTTTACCACGTGTACGTAGCAATAGAATGATAGGCAATGGCTGAGCAGTAAGCACAAAGCTTATGCATTATTATAAAGAAAGAAATAATAAAGGCGTATTTAGAGACTAAATTTTCATATAAATATACAATTTAATTAGCTACAATAATTTTTCATTTTTTTAATCTCGATGTCTCTACTAAATGTCTTATAAAAAATTTAAATTATTTGATTAATAATTTATTAATTATTATTCATTATTTCTTAAAACAAAATAGTTGTTAATTTCACATAAAAGCTAGCAAGTGGAAGCTTCCTTCATGCCTATCAACTTTAAACAAATTAATCATAGTGAAAATGTTGCATCACTAATGCCAATGCTGTGAGCCTTCATTTACTTTTTTTAGAGCCTATTTGGGATGGATGAAGTATTTTATAAAGTTAATTGTGAAATTATAATCAAGAAAATAATTTAACTATTTTAATTATAAAAAGCAGCCTTCTATTACAAATTATTTTGAAAAGCAGCAACTAGGCAATAAGCAATTGAAATTATAATTGTTCTCTAAAAAGCAAAACAAACAAAATGTTGTCCCCGTGTCTAAACTCGGGATGCCATATCTCAGGAAGAGATAATTGTATAATGGTGCTCTTTAGTTCTTTTTTCTTGGCTGTTGTTTGTTTGTTATTATCTTTGGCCCTTCATTTAGTCGATCGATCAGGTTTTCTGTAGCCTCTATGTTTTAACTTTTTGTTCCTTGGTTGTGGTTATTTTTGTTGGTTGGTGTTAAATTGCCTTTAATCTTGTGGTTAGTTGATATACTGGGTGGTATTTCCCCTTCGACTATTTTGAGGGATAGTTGTATGAGTTGGCTGGTTTAATTGTATTATTATGTGGTTGTTTATTGGTGGCTTTTCTGGGTGCTCTGTTTTGGCTGAGAGCCTTTGTCTTTGACTTTGTGTGGTTTTGCTTTTCTTCATGTTGTTCATTCTTTGTTTATAGGGGTTTGTTGAAGGCTGTGAAAGCTTTTGTAATTTTTGTTGCTTTCTCCGTGTTTCTTCCTCTAGTTTGGAGGAATTCTCTTTGCATGTAATCTTAGGTATGTGAACTCCACTTGATTATTTCTTCTATATAATTTGATATTTTGCTAGCTCTTATTGAATCATGGCATTTATGTTGTGCTCCTACTACTCCTGATAGAGTTTTTAGGCCAAGCTCCTGACCTGTCTTTTATTTTTTGATTGTAATTATTTAGTGATTGATGACTCAATAGGTTTTCTTTTCCTTTGGATTGTAGTTCTTCGAGCATTTAGCGAGCTATTTATTCTTTTAAGGACCATGCAACCTTTTTTTGTGATGGAATAAAATTAATCTTTAAAAAAAAAGGAAAAAAAAGAAAAAGAAAAAAAGGGAAAGCTGTTACAAATAGATCTTTAATATTTTTTTTAAGTAATTGATGTGTTTCAAAATATTTTATTTCCAAACAAACTGATTAAAAATCAACGTATGATACTATATAAGAATATGCTTAGTTTAATAAACATTTTAAAAAGTAATTATATGAAAGAAATTATTAATCTTTAATTTTTAAACAATGACTGACTTTCAAAATAGAAATTATAAATTTAAATTGTCAATAAGAAAATGGCAACGCATTCCTTCATGATCAAGGGGGACTACAAGGCTTCATTTGGAACAATTTTTGTATAGCTTCTTAAGATATTTTTAAAAGTACAAAATAATAATTTTAAAAATTAAAAATTATTACAATAAAAAAATATTTTAAGAAGTAGTAAAAAACCGTTCCAAATGAAGTCTAAATATAACAAAAACGCTTTCCTTTTCCATGTAAATGTTTCTTTATTACACTTTTTTTTTTTTGCGAAGACTTTATTACACATTTATTTACTAAATTTCATGAGCAATTTACTTAAGAAAATAAGGGCATATCGAGTGCTTGCCCAAACATTCTAAAATATTAAAAAAAAAGTTATATGATTTATTAAGCATAGCTCATCTCCATTGTCTTCCATGCTTACTGCCAGAAAGACTTTGAAATGAAAATCTTTAAAGATATAGTGGCAAATAAGGCATAACGAGACAACCAAGAAGAAGCAATCCCTATTCATCCTTATTATAAAAAAAGAGTAACACCAAAATTGAAGAGATGCCTTGTCCTTATCTTTTTCATTCAAAATAAACGAAGCTATATATGATGATGACCACAAAATTGTCTTTATTATGCATTATTTTACTTAAATATTAGCCATATTCTCTTATATTATCACTATCACAAATCTGATTTTTAAAAATTAAAAAATATTAGATTTTAATCATATTGAAAAAATAAAATTAAAATAATATTATTACTCATATATATCATAGTTAATATAAATGTAACTAAGGTTTCGTTTGTGACTGCTTTCTTACTGTTTCTTAAAGCAGCTTTTTTGTAAAAAAAAAAAATTATAATCGAAAGCTATTTTAAGAAACAATAAGAAAGTTGTCTTAAATAAAGTCTAAGACTTCGTTTTAGAAGGCTTTCGTACTACTTTCCAAAGCAACTTTTTAGCACAAAAATTCAATCAAAATAGTAAAAAGGCAATGGCTAAAAACTGCTCCAAACGAAGCCTAAATGACCATGCGTTTTCAAAAAATATCTTTCGCGGCACAATCAATAATTACCTCCCATAAAAAAATAAAAAAAAATCATCCTAAATGACACTTTTAATCATTTGTTTTTCAAAAAATGACTACACTCATGTCAGATATATAATATATATATATGATCTCAAAATTTTTGTAATGAATACCCTTAATTTTTTAAAAATATGAAAATTATTGGACACAAAAAATTCATAATTACAATTTTTATAAATAAACTTATGAAGTTATAATAATACTAACAGAAGTATTAAAAGCACATTATAATTTTTACTACAACGTACGAACAACTCTGAAACTCACGTGTCTTTCGGAGGAGGCTCCGGCCCTAGTCGGAGCTCAAGGTCGACATCCACCTCCGCCATCGCTGCCACCGCCGCCCTCGGCGACATCTCCACCTCCTCTTGGAAAGCCGAAGAAGGATCAAGGCTTGCCTTGTCTGCAACATGATATCCATGACCTTTTGGAAGAATCCCTGGATGTCGAGCAACAAAGCTTGTGGTGTTGGAGGAAAATAAGTGGGCAGTAGGAATTTCATAGGAGACCCAAAAGCCAAGTGGGTCATGACTTGAAGGTTCTAGCTTCATTTTTGCTCTATCCTTCCTATGAATGTTCATGTGCCCACCAAGAGCTTGGGCGTTTGAAAAGCCTCTCTTGCAGAAGTTGCACTCGTAGGACCGGCTATGGCCTCCACTCCTCCGCCGGAGATCCCCGGAGCTCACTTCAGGTTCCATAGTGGATCAATGAAGGACAGGTTTGTTTGAAGAAGGAGAGATCATGGAATGGGAAGAGAGGGAGATAACCAAGGAGGAGAAGACTAGGGTTGTTGACTAGGAAACTAAAAAAAGAGTAACAGGAGCAGAGACTTAGCTTGCAAATGTTTTTGTTTACTAGGAAAGTATAAAATAGATCATTAATTAATTAGTTAGGGTAGTGGCATAGAGCTTAGGCTACTTTTTTTTTTTAATTGCTCTGAAAAAACTAATGTATTTAATTCTATAAGATTTGGAAGCACTACAACGAAAACATAAAATAATGGAAGATTTTAATGTGGAAGTAATTACAAGTAGGTTGACAATATCTTGAGGGCCTTGAAGAAGCTCGATACTTGGGAATGGAGGTGGAATAAGGAAGAGTTTAGGGTGGATAATTAATCTTTTAATTTTCTCCTTTATATATATTAACCCGTAGGCCTCTCTAAGTGCTTCCCCAAATAAAAAAAAAAAAATCAAAATTATATTTTGCCCACCCTGAAAAAATAGGCTGATTTCGCCCTTGTAGTTAGGAAAGCAATATCTATGTTTGTTTTCAATATGAGCTTTCTTGATCAATTTGAAATATAGTTACTGTGTTTTCACTGTTTTCTTGTATTTTTCAATGTCTACTGTATGTCATTTGGGGAAGATAACGAGCTGCATGCACATGGTTAGCTTGTGAGTGATATCATAAATTTAAGGCGATAAGGAGGCCTATCAAATCCATTGCTTCTACCACTACAACCACTCCTAGCCTAACTGTGCATACCATCCACATGATATCCTTCATGGTAAAGTTAATATGTATCACATAGATTATTTTAATATATTTTAATGCATTCTTAAAAATTCTAATTCTTAGACTCGAAATCTCTTTAATTTTAGTATGATTTTCTAACATCACTTCTCTTGATAGCTGTATTTTTTGGTAGTGTAAAAACCCTACATTTCTATCTAAGTGGTAAATTCTGAAGGGATAGATCGTCTTTATTGAAAGTTATATATGAAGGATTATTTATAAGGTTGTTACTCTTATGGTGGGGCGGCCTCAATCCATTTACTTAACTCCAAGAATATATTGCTAAATTTTGAAATGATTGAACATTATTCTATGATAATTTTGTCTAGGATATATATTAATTATTGAATAGTTTTACGTAAGGACTAATGTATGATCTCTAGAGTATAATTTCTCTCTGAATATTCATTAATTTTCTAATGTTTAATAGCTTCTTCTCATCCCAAGTTATTTATTTGACCAAATTATTCTCCTTAACAATATATTTATATTTAAAAAAAAATTATGTAAAAATGTATCTAATATTGTTATCATGAGACCACGAGGCCATCCATTGCTAGGGTATTAGTTCAAAATTTATGTGACTCAATAATTCTTTATTTTTCTATTGATTGGATTAAATGAGAGTGATGCAATAAAAAATAATGATTGAAAATATTCTTTAGTTTTGTAACTAATGTAGTTCAGTGGAGCATGAGGTTTCTTTGTGTACATGTGTAAGGAGTCATTTGAATAACAAAGTCATATTGATACAAATAAGTCCTCCATGGCATAACCAAATCATCTACCTCTCTCTAGAGGTTTCTACAAACATGATTGCTTTTTTAATCTAACTTTTTTTCTCTAAGTTAACCTCCCTTTGTGGTATTCAATTATTAGTTATGAATAAAGATTTCTTATATATTATTAATACCAAGAGAAAGAAATTCAACCTCCAAAAACTAATCTACAGGTGCAAAATATTCCAATTCAAATAGACAAAAAATTTGTTGTTCTTCAATCTCTCAGTCTTTATATTGGGAACCTTCAAATTAGTCCTATCAATGACTATTCAGCCAAGTCAAGAAACTCTATTGCACCCACAATCTAAAGAGACCATGAAGACCAAAATTTAATCCATACAGACGGTAGATCTAAAGATGGTATCTTCATTTTCCTCAATGCTTCAAGTTACTCTCATCTAAAGGGCTAGAAAAAGGAAGAAGATGAGAATTCATACTTCACTCGAGCTTCTATTAACTTCTTAAATAATAATGTTTCATCTGTTCATGCATGTATGACTAGGACGAGTAATTTTTGTTATTTTCTTTTCTTTGGGACTATGGTTCTCCATCTTTATATATTTCTATTTTACATATTAAAAATCCTTTTTTTTTACCTTATTAAAAAAAAATCTGATTTTGGACTCATATACATTAAATGACTCACAATACTTTCTTGTATATTAAGTTATAAAATTATGACTTAGCATGCACTCTCCCTTGTCGCATCTACAACCTCCTTTGTATTCAAGGGCGGATTACAGTGATTGCTGATTAGTCTATGTAGAAAGTTAACATTAGTTAATGTAGTTAATTGTGATAGGACAAATTAATTTTATAAAATAGAGACATTGGCCAACTCGTAAAGTGCTGATAATGACTTTTGAGGAAGAGGATAAAGACTGATTAGAAGAGTTAAAAGAGCTAACCTCAGTGCTTTATTTGCTTTTATTAACTTAATACAAAGTTAGCGCATATTTAATTAAGCTATCTTTTACTTGCTACTTTGTGCTTTTAGGAGGATCCTTTATAAATTAAATTAGTCTTTTCAAGCTAGCTAGCTTTGTAATTTTCTTGTCTCATTAATCATGTGATGATAATTATGTCCATCATCTCAAAATAGATGTAGATTGCAACATAAACTGGAAAATAATCATCTAAGTAATCAAAGGGATCATTTTAATAACACACATTAAAAATATTTTATTGATAAAGCTTTTGGGTTATTTGAGATCACTATTTATTTTTATTTTTTTTGTAATTTTGGTGATTTAACATAGCATTGTAATCTTCCTACATATGTATTTAAAACTTAAATCTTTAAATTTATTTACATACCAATGAAGGTAATATGAGAAATATCACTTTTTTTAACATCTATCATTATCATCCTTTTAACGATGTCTTGCTTTGTTGTGACTACGTCTCATTGGTCTTAGTCTCATCAATAGGCTACCAGTGAGATCTTGTTGCAACTTCAGTCGTCTTCTTTGTTATCAAAGATTTTGGAACGTTATAACCCAATGATCCCATTATTAGCCTTCACCGAGTTGATGTCGTAGAAACCTCCTTTCTACATATATGCACAATGCCTAATTTCATGAAACTTCCTCTATCGATTATGCGTGTGTGAAATGGGTTAACAAAATGGTAAACCGTGTTTATAGTAAAATTTATGTATTAAATATATAAATAGAAAGACTTTGAGTCCAATATATGTAAATCCAACTTTTTTTTAATGAAATTTGATTTACATGTTTTAGTTATTTTTATGTTTTGATTTTGAAAACAAATAATATTACTTTTTAAAATACTTGAAAACAACTTTTCGGTGTTGTAAGTTATTTCAATTTTTTTTAATAAAAAATCATTACGCCCATTACCATTTGTGGCGCCTACAATCACTACTGTCTTTTGTAATATTGAATAAAAATAAAAATATTTTTTGATGCCAAATATAATTTTATTTTGTACTAAAACATTAACACAAATAAAGCAAAAGCCAAAAAAAAAGTGGTCCCAACAAATGACCTATTAATAACTACAATAAGATTTTTTTTTTAGTTAAAAGAAAACTTTTATCAACACAACTGAAAGTTATAAAAAATATAATAGACATTACAATAGTATTTGTCTCTTGAAGTTATTTTTCTTTAACAAAAAATTAAAACTTCATTAAAATAAAAAAGGAGTACAAAAAGCATAGGAGTGAAATGATAAAAAAGCAACAGAAGATACAAGGGAGTTACAACCCAACGGGCTCAATAATTGGCCGAGGCTACCCACTACACCGTAATCAGGCATAGACCATCCAATTTGGTGCGGAGCGCAGTAAAACACTAAGCATCCAACCAAACCAAGCAAGAAACCACCACCAAAGGTTGCCACAAGCCATGACTATGGAGTAATGAGCCCCAGCCACATCATTGCCCAGCGAACCAAACGGCCTTCAGTAAATTTAAATCGAAGCTCCAGTGAACCGGCAAGAAGCAAAAGCCAACCAATGCAAAAACCAACCACCATCTAGAGGCATCAAAGACAACACAACGAAAATTATCTCCTATCCCTACCACGTCTATGCCTCCCACGAGATGATACTGGCACTACAGGTCGATCATGCTGCACATCAAATTCATCCACATGTTCATCATCTTCACTAGCCTCCAAAGAGGAATCTGACAAACATTGAAGCCAGTCAATTTGCAATATCACACTCTCCCCCGAATTGACACCCACTTGAGAAATCAACACCTCCGGTGAAATTAAATTAACAAGAATATCAACAAAAGGGCTAGGCACAAGCACAGTAGGCGTCACAGGGTTAGAACCGGAGGGTGAGGAAAATCGTTCAATAGTCGGCACAGTAGGAGAAACCGATGACCCAGAGTCCACAAAAACCACACTAGGTGCATCAATCTTAGCCAAAATACATGGGGCAGACATAGTAACCACACGAGACAAAGGTATAGTAGAGTTAATACCACGACCAGCTTCACTTACACATTTACGGGATGCCAGAACAACACCAGAATCCTCTAGAGGGGACATAAACGTAGGAGAAACAACACCCACCACCTCACCAGAATCCACCAATTCCCCAGAGCAATGATTAGCATGGGAAAGAACAGGATTAGGAACACCCACATCACCGACAATAGCATATAGGGTGGGATCAACCAAACCAGCTTCCGAATCGACCAAAAAAGGAGATACCACAACACTCTGATCCCCGAGACCCACTAGAGCCAAAGATTTCCCCATAGGCTCAGTAAAAATTAAATCATCCCGAATAGAGACAGGTATAATAGGAGCACAAATAGCATCGACTAAGATAACATTATTATTATCCAACACCACAGGACCCGCAGGGGTCAAGGAAACTGGTAAATCACTAACCAGATTAGCAGGAACCACCTCAGCGACATGAGAAACAACCACACGAGTAGACGGGGGATGAAGAAGAGGGCATTCAAACTTTGAGTGACCAAAAGATTTATAGTGAGAGCAATAGGGTGGAAAAGGGTCCATAACAACCAATTGTATATAGCCTAAGCCCTTAGAGCCAACCAAAATCTTATTAGGATACACCTTGGTTACATCCAGTTCCACCAGCACACGAGCAACCAATGGCCGCCTCCCAAAGGAAGTAGCATGATCAATTTTAAGCGGTTTTCCCAACATGGAACCGAGTCCATGTAGAATCCTCAGGGCAAAGAGATGCGGTCTCAGACTAGGAAAAGAAATTCAAATTGGGATAGAAGGAGATTCAATATCAACATCAAAGGTAACGGACCATTTGAAAATTTTCATGAAACTGTTGCTTACAAAATATGAACAATGGGAAAAAACACAATATTAATCCATTTCATTCTCTAGCTTGATAAGAACATGCTTAGAGTTTAGAATTGTGACCGAAAAAACACCATTGAGTTTGAGATTGAAAAAGATTTTGCAAATCACCTCAAGCGAAGGTCTATGAGTCAAAAATTTACCAACTAGCGCAAACTCGAAGGAAGCTGCAAGAGCTAGATGGATGAGAGCATTGACGAAACATAAAAATAACTAAACATGACTTTTGTCATTGCTCTCATCTCATCGAGCTCATCATCTAAAACAATTTCTAATCATTGGCATTAATCCAATATTGCATGATCTCAAGAGCATTATAGTTTAACATAGGTGTTCAAGTGAATTAAGTCGACTTGTGAGTTTGCTCAAGCTTAGCTCGATAAATTGCTCATGAGCTGAGCTCTATAGCTATAATGAGCCACACCTAAGCTACCATAGACTTACTCATTGGCTTGCGGGCCAGCTCATTTAAATATAGAAGAATTACGGTGTTTAAGCTTAAACATATTAAAATATTAAAATTTTATATCTCATTTCTTTATATCAAATGATTATTTATTGTTTCTTCTAATCTCTTTTTGTTTTAGCATTTTATTATAATAACTATTTGAATCAAAATTATTCTCTTTTTTGTAATAAATGACTCGGCTTGTCAATCAACACGGACTTATAGAATTAAGCTTGAATTCAAGCTTAAACTTGATTAACTAATTAAGATCAAGCTCAAACTAGAGACGAGTCCAGCTCAACTTGACTCGTTAATTTACCCCACTAGTTTAACATAATCATTGATGATGATGTAGACACTATAAAAAATATAATATGGGATTTTCGCAGCAATTATTAGTGTCAGTTTTAATACCGTTGCTATAGATTGGTATAAGCATCGATCATAAAAAGTGTTGCGAAAGTTTGATTTATTAGTAGAGAGATCATCTTTAAAAAATGATCAATCAAAAGTAATTTTTATTTAATATAAATATGATTAATGATGCTATTTAGGCTTCGTTTGAGACAACTTTCTTATTAATATTCAAAATAATTTTTTGGTATAAAAATTTCTAATTCAAAATATTTTTATACAAAAAAACTGTTTTAGAAAGCAACAAAAATCCATCACAAACAAAATCTTAATCAGTTCGAAAACAAACTCCTGTCATCAAAGGGCCTTCTGTTTGGCCTAATACATTTAACTAATAAGAGTATTTTATATTGAATCACCATATGCAAGTGATTTGAGAGTTAATTTATTGAGGTATATATGTTACTTTAAAAACAATTAAAAATATTTCTTGCAACATGTCCAAGTCTAATGGGCATATAAAATCATACCCATGGATGGTGTAAGTGCTTGCATTCCCACTGACCCTACAAATTAATTTGATTGCTTGATTAACAAATTAAGTATTTTCTATCAATATTATTCTTATGGTATGATTTAGAAGCACATGACATAGAGATTGTGACGACATGTCCATAATTATCAACTTGTTAATTAACTTCTAATTAGTACTTACTAGCTAATTATTTATTTAATTTTCATACCTTTTGTAATTAGATACATGTTGTCATGATCCATTGAACTTACTAATTGTCTAATTAGGATGTCACAAACAAGAATGATGACAATTAGCATTTTATGAAGTAAGATTGAAGGTTTTAAGCCATCATTTGTAGTTATTTTTAATTTTTAAAACATTTATATTTTTAAATGAAATAAAATTATATTTGATATTCTAACATATTATTATTTTTAAATCAAAAATATCAGCCCTCTTAATCATTGTTGTCGATAAGCCAACTCAAAACTATAGCATCATAGCTGGTTAATAATCCATTAACTTCTAAAGAGAATTCGATTTTCTATGAATTGTTTTGGATCAAAGACAATTTTATGATCCATAAAGAGAGATGAGAAAAATAAACTATTTTAAAAAACTAAAGCTCAAAAAAAAATAGAGTAGGCAAATCCTCATATGAGATTAATGAGAATGATTGACTATTTTTTGAAAGGAGGTCAGATATTGGGGGTGCTCTACCAACTATAAAAGGGGTTGGAGATTTTGCCTTACATAAACTATAATAGCAAATAATTTAACTAGAAGAGAGTATTGCAAAATGATGATCAAATAGTGACATTCACTAATGAAAGAATTGTATAGGCGTTATGTAGTGTTTACTAATCAGAAACCCAAGTAATTGCTATTAATATTTGTTTAATTTTGATTTGATTAATAATCACGGTCCCAGAATGTTTGACGAACTCTTAAATAAGATAGGAAGTAGATCAAGAAAATGAAATTTTAATTCATAAAATATTCTCGGAGAGTCCCGTAGTGCTGGATGAGCAGCACCATATGACATCCCAGAATGTTTGATGAACTCTTAAATAAGGTAGGAAGTAGAACGAGAAAATGAAATTTTAATTCATAAAATATTCTCTGAGAGTCCCGCAGTGTCGGATGGGCAGCACCATATGACATTGAGCTCTCCAACGGTACAATGAGTTTGAATGTGCGGTGTGATGGGGTAAAGCATACGATAACATATCAAAATTTATACAATGAAAATGTTATAAAATTAGAAATAAATACATTTTTATACATAATTTATTATAAAATTATTGGAATTAAAACTAGATATTGAAGTTTAGAAGTCCATCTTGTGCTTTACGAAATCCTTAACTAGCCCGATAGATGAAACTCAATCTTTAACTGCCAAAATCCCTCTCTTCCTTTCTCTCTCTTCTTCTCATCCTCTCATCCTCTCTCCTCCTCCCACAATGACTGAGGGGCGAGGGATTAAAAAGTGATTTTAGATATTTTAATAATATAAAACAAGTAATTTGGCCTAGAGCCGCAACACTAGCCTCCTAAGTGCGGCAAAGATGTACCAAATTTTCTAGATTCCCCAAGAATTTTTTCAAACAGAAGCACGTACGGTGCCGCGCCAATGCCACCTAGCATCATGGCAGCTCTATTTAGCTTTAAAATGCATGTTCAAACTCATTTCTCCGTTAGAATGCTCAATGCTACGAAGTTGCCCACTTGGCATCATAGTGCTCCAAGAGAATATTTTATGAATTACAATTTTATTTGTCTAGTCTACTTTCAAGATTACTTAAAGAGTTCATCAGAAACTCTAGAACCTACGATTATTAATCAAGTCATAATAAACAAACTTTGACAGTAATTACCTGAGATGTTGGTTAGTGGGCACTATGTAAATACTAGTCATAAATTTTTAAGAAGCTTAGCTAAAATAAAAAAGGTGTGTTGTTAGATACTTTATACACAATTTTATGAGAATAAATACTAATAAATATATTAATATTTACAATTGATTAATTTTTTCTTTTTTATAACTGAAAATGAAATATTCTTTGGCATTAGCTATTATGGTAATTAAATATATACTAAGTATACCACTTTTTTTAATTAAAATCCATAGGGCTTACGTGTTGATTAAGCATAAATACTACAAGTCTAGGTCCAATAGCTCTCTACTGCTCCAAAGAGCAACATGCAAAAAGGAAGAAAAAAATTTAATGAGCCTTTGGACAGCTGTTGCAAAAATTAAAACTTGACTTGCAAAAGGTTAAAGCAATAGAATATAGCCAAAACATTACCCCATATATAGACATGCAATAACCTCCAAGGATGAGCAAGAAAGGAACCAAAAAGCAACCCCACAAATCCAAGACAGATCAATCCTCTACAAGCAAATATAAAAAAAAAAAACTATCTCCCAAACTTGCAGGAAGAAACTCAAAAGAAAACAAATAAGCCAACAAAGACAAGGAAAAAACAAACCAACGACCTAACCCAAAAAAACAGGCTATAGAACATGACAACCAACAAACTAACAAACCACACTACACAACTTGGCTACAAATCAAGCCAAATAACCCACAAACCAGGTAACCAGAACCCAAACCAAATTACGACCAAACCAACCAGCACAAAACAAAAAACCCTAGCAGTAGGGGAACCCAACCACAATAGAGAATAACAAAAGAAAGAAGGATCAAGAAGATCATCTCTTAAAGTACTTGAACAAATGCTCCGTCTTTTATTTTTTTCCTACTTGTTTTTGCCAACAACATTGGAAAAGCCCTCGCTATCGACTTACATCACATTCAAATCATACACCTCCTGAGAGCCATTGTTAAGCTCCCCAAAACTCTCGTTATCTGATGAATCACAATCAGTTAACCAGTCAGAATGTTCAACTAGATTATTATAAAAATGCAAAGCCAATTTTTGATTCACAAAATCCAAATTAATCAACTCATCATTAGAAATAAGGGAAAGAGGTATGTCAATTGTAAGCACTTTATTAGAAACATCCAAACTACCAGGCACCACCGTAGGATCAGATAGACCCAAAGGCACTTGAAGAGTTAATTAGTCAACAACATCTCCAGAAGGCACATTTAACTTAACTTGATGAACAACAGAAGAGCCCAAAACAAGAGCCAGCACAGGGTCAACAATACTAAGAAAAAATAGAATTTCCTGAGCAATAACCAAAACTATCATTTGGATCTAAATTATTGGTAACCTTATTAACATCAAAAATAGGCTTCGTGATGTTCATGGGAATTTTATCTAAATTAGGGTGAAGGATAAGACATTTAACTTTGAAATGTCCCAGAGATTTGTAATGATCACAAAAGAGAGGGAACTCCTCTATTTGAATATATTGAATTTACCTAAATTTTTTAGGGCCAAGCCACATACGATCGGGATAGGGTTTAGTGATGTCTAATTCAACTAGCACACGAGCAAAAGAGGGTTGTGATCTTATCGAAGTAACGTTACTGGTTTTTAGCAGGCGGCCAAATAGTGATTCTAAACCGTGAAGGACACGGGAAGAGAAAAAATGGGGCCAAAGATTAGGAAATGAAACCAAAATGGAGATAATAGAGGATTCTATAACATTATTAAAAAAAGGAGACCACTTAACCACTTTCACATAGCAATGATTAACAAAGTAAAAACGATGAAAAAAAACTCCACTATAATCTAAGTAATTCATTAGCTTAATCAAAACATGCATAGGATTCAAGAGAATAATTGAGAAATCATCGATTAGATTAAGATTAAAGAAAAAAATTACAAATATTGTCAAGAGCAGGTCGACGACCTTGGGATTTAACAATCAAAGAATACTCAAAAGGGGCAACAAGAGAAAGGATCTCCTCTTCCTAAATCCCTAACGATGGTAACCCACGATGGGTAGTGGTTTTAAGCTCATGCAAAGCCACTGAAGAGGGAGCCTTGGACAAGGCATCTAAAAAGGAACAATAATTCTTTTGCCCATTTAAAAATCCAGAATCGTTCAGCTGATTGACCAACATTCAAGATGAAGAAGTGTCCGAAGGAGAAAAAAATCAGATGAATGTACAAAAAAAAAAAAAAAAAAAACATACAAGAAAGCCGAAGAAAAAGAGCAAAGAAGTAGATATAAATAACTTCCGTGAGAGCGAATGAAGGATCGAGGGTCACGACGGACATATGACACCGAGGAGAGTGGGTAAGGAAAAACCTAAGCAGAGCATATGAGTGAGGGGAGCCTCACCATATACTTACTTATTAACTCCAATTTAAATTATTGATATTATCTAATATTGATATTCTAGAATCACATGGAAATTAAAGAATTCATTCTTTAATAAGGCATCTAATTAAGAGTATTAAATTTATTTCTTATTAAATAATATAGTGTTGTAGATACGTCAAATGAGTGTCCTCTCAAATAAGTTAAGTTTTTGAGTGAAAAAAGTTTAACCTTTGATATGTTTGGCCTAATTTAGATCTCCCTATGATTCAAAAACTAATAATAATTGACATTAAATTTTAGATATTTCTATGATTGAATTTTCATGTGGTTTTTATCTTCCATAAATCTTGGTGCCTTCTATCATTAAAGAGTATGGATTAAGATGACTCTCATAATAGTTTGATGTTGTTTAGTACCTCTTAATATTTCATATTTGATTGTTAATTTTTAAAACCTTTCATTTGTTGAAAGTGATGACATTTATAGGAGCTCTTATTTTGGAGGAGATTTTATGTCATATGTTTTATTGGATTTTATCTCATATCGTATAGTTTGAAAGATATATTAATGTTGTAAGAGAAAACTTGTGGTTGTTTTCCTCTCCCATAGGCTTATACTTTTGAATTTAAAATAGATTTGATCACTAGTGTATCTAATCTAATTTTGACCTCCCTTTAATTCACTAATCTAATTTTGACCTCCCTTTAATTCATCCCCTCGTATTTTGGCTACCCAAAATAAAAATGATCATCATAGAGTTATCACACTATTCAATTTCCATGAGGAGAGGTGCAACAACAACCATATTTTGAAAATAATGAATGCACTTAATTTTATCTTTCTCTTGCATATAATTAGAAATTAATATAAATTAAACAGATTTTTTTTTTTCACAAAGAAATGTTTGAAGATGCTTAATATCTTCAAGCATGCAACCAAATGAGCACTAAAAGTAATATTGGAAAAGTGTACTTGAAGGCATATATATATATATAACTAAGCAGAGAGACTGCGTTCAGTTCGGAGCAGTTGTCATAAAAAAGAAAAATATAAATAAATAAAAAAAAAGAATGAAAAATGCAATAACATATTTTCTTCCTCCTTTGAACTTGAATTCATACAAATTAAGGCTTTGTTTGAGGCCATTTTCTTACCGCTTTCTTTCGAGCACAAAAATTTTTAGTTTAGAAATTTTTTATACTAATAAATTGTTTTAAAAAATAGTAAGATAGCTGTCCCAAATGAAATCTGAAATGATGAAAAAAAGTTTCTTCTCCTGCTTGTTCTAGAAATATATAGGATTTGAATCACCTCTTCACATTCATTCACATCTTAGGAGTACTCTCATGTCTCTTGCTTTTTATTGCTAAATGCTGCTGCTTATACATTTAGCGGAAAATACAATGGAGCATAATATATTTAAGAATACAAAAATATAGTTCTAATTATGATATTTCTTCTTTAACTTAATTGGTTGAACAGACAAAGCAACTTGTTGTGTTAATTGACTGCTGATGCAGATTTTCTATGCAGTATGTTATACTGTAAGTGCGAAAATTATTTCATTGTTGAAGTGAAGTAGTAAACCGATAGCTTTTCAAGTTTATCCGAAATTTCTCTGATCACAATTAAATAAAAATTAGTTTATAGCCGTGAATTTCCTTAGAATTGCGACTAAAATCAATGTTTTTATTATAATTGTTGACTGCACAATCATATATATTTAATTAACTATTGACACACTTTAATTAGTTTTGTAAAAATATAATTATTAAATAGTTATTTTTTCTTATCAGCACTTTAGCTACACTATTAGTATAATTACTCTTAAAAATTTGTGATTAAAGTTAAAATAAGTATGGCTAAAAGATTTTTTTTATCTTGATGCCCATGGCTAAAAGATACATTTACTTATATCTTTTAAGAAAAATAAAAATCTTCTCAAAATAAAATATTTGTAATTACACTATTTGCAGCAATATAGTAATAATTCCAACAATATAAATAAAAATATAACTTTTGCAATTAAAATTTCAGTTGTCATTTATGGCAGAACACATTAAAAGAAACATAAAAGAGAAACATGATAGGCTCTTCGATCTGTCAATCAATAAACTACAATATGCATGGATGAATTATTCTATGAAACATAAAATACTTGACTGGGCACAGACATTTGAGGGAGAGAATCTACACATACCTTTAGCATGCACAGCAAATGCTCTCCATGACTCTTGTCTGAGACAGATTGATAAACAATGGCAACTAAGAAAAATAAAAAATAAACATTATTCATTAAACCTTATCTTCAATTAAACTTAAGTTTCGTTTGATACAGCTCTTTTGTTGCTTCTTAAAGCAGCTTTTTAGTACAAAATTAAAATTTTTATACTAAAAAATTGTTTTAAGAAACAACAAAAAAGTCGTCCCAAAGGAAACTTTAGAGACCTTAGATACCCATGTGTGCATGGCATAGCATCTCTCAATGCTCCCTTACCTACCATATCATTTTATTTTCAATGCACAAACTCCAATAATAAAACCATATTCGCTGGCAAAATTACCCCTCTCTCTCTTTCTCTCTCTCTTCCTCTCCCCCCATGTTCATATCTCATTACCCTGACCCACTTCACTGAGACTTGACTGATGGTTCTATATTATCCTCAAAACTCTAGCGATGATGAACAGCTCTGAACAAATAAAAGACAAGAAACAGTCATTTCATTCTTTAATAAATGATCCTGAGTATTACACGGAAGTGGCTATCCTTGGAAAACAAAGAAGCTTACATCATGGTTCAGTTTTTATATCATAAACTATTTATTGTCACTGTATTTCTGAAGTGGTCTGTGAGAATCATAACTCATAACTATCTTTGTGAACTGAAATGCTTACAGGTATGTCTGTGTTTCAAGGAAATAAAAAACCTTATAAGGCATGTGAGAGTTAATAGAGTTAGGTTTCTGTGCGATAATGGAGTAATTATATGAAGCCGGCCAGAGGCATTCATGTAATTGCTAAAGAAGGAACAAAAGGAGAGGAGGAAGCGGTTGGGTTATTCCTTTGTGGGATTTATAAAGGGATCTGTTCTAATACTATAATCGAGTAATTCCATGGCGGTGGTTGGGATTTCTGGGTTGTGGAGCCATGAAAAGAGTAAAATGACAGAAATCAAATAGATAAATTCGGAGAGAGAGAGAGAGAGAGAGAGAGAGATGTGAGAGAATATTGGTGAAATAGCAGAGAAAAGGGAATCAATGTACTGATCTATATGCTCATTTATACATCTGAGAAGACAGGAGAGGCACATGCACACTGTTTAACTAACAAGGCTGGAATGTGCCAGCCAGTTAAACTAGAAATATGGCAACACAACAAAAACCTCACTACTTCCCATGCACTGACTTCCTTGCTTATCCCAATGACCCTCTCCTTCTCTCTCTATCTCCTTTGTTTTGCCCCTCTCTCTAGTTATTTAGGGTTATTTTGGTATTGTTCTGTAGCTGTAATGCAAGTGCAAGGGTACTTTCCTGTTACATTACAGTGGTTGTTTATGTAGAATGTCTTTTTTTATTTTCAATTCTTTTGAAGCTATATTGCGGTCAAGAAGCACGGTGAATTGTGATTTCTTTTTCCTAAACAGCTTTTTCAAAGAAGCTCAGCTGGCCCTTGCGTTTCATTTGGTAAGTTTAGCAGACAAAAGCAAGTATATTGTTCTAAGATCACAAATAAATAAAAATTCAATATGGAATGCTTTATAAAAACTTTTATAAGATTTAAACAGCCATTAATTACCAGTATTTACAATGTATTTTGCATTCATAAAACTATTAAATGACAGACACTTATAACCAGACCTCTAAAGATTATAAAGTTGATCAATAAAATGAGTGAAGATGAGAAATTTTTTATCATAATTTGTATAAGAAATTCTTTATTTCTGTCCATGGTGTATTCATAAACAGAGCACACACAATATCTATCGTATTGTTTTTAAAGGTATGAAATATTTTATAAAATGAAAGTTGGACACAAGGCCAATTATTGATAAGAAGGACACAAGGTCAATAATAGATTGAATTCTTCGTAGGGAGCGAGAGAATATCAAGTAAAACAAAGTCACAGATTGAACTCAAAATTCAGACCTCTACCCTGAGAACCTGGGACCATGTCATTAAAGCTACAAATTTGTGATGTTAGTTATTGTACTTTCTTTACATATTTCTTGTAGAATCAAAATTATGAAATGCAGGATTTTCAAAAAACAAAACAATTGAAAAACTTACACGATTACATAATAAATTATGTGATTATGAAGAAGAAAAGTATAGTATGATTTCACTATATTTTATTAGCCAAAAAAGAAAAAAAATGAGAGAAGAAAGGCTAACAATTCTCATGAAATTTGAAGCTTGTTAATGAATAAATTGAAAAAAAAAACATGCTGTATTAAATTTGATTCTGTAAGATAAATCACTGATCTATAATAAGAGTAGAAAAGATGTATTCATCATAAAAAGCACATCTTAATTACTGCAAATTGTTGCAGTTATAATATTAACATATAATCCATTCTATCACTAAATTTCTCTTGCAAACATATCCTGAAATTCCGCAGCTTAAACAATTAACTCAATCTTTAAGTTTTCAAATTTTACTCCTTAACCTCAAATTTTGATTTAATTTTCAAATACGAGGACTTATCCTTTGGCAAAATAAGAACTAAGAAAGGGAAAGAGATCTGGCAGGAAAAGTTTCTAGAGTGAAAAAGCTTGCAAAAGAAATCAATTGATACAATACACAGGATATACCATTGAAAATGTTTACTCAAAGGTACATATGATGCGCAATACTACTTAACTTTTGGCAGATCTCCCAACCGAAGCTCGAGATCCAACTCTTCAACTATCTCTGGACTCAGATTGATCACCTCATCTTCTTCAAATTCCTGCAGCTTTTCCTCATCCAATAAAAATGAATTCATTTTTTTCCTCTTCTTATTGTTTTTATGCTCATCTTCTTCATCATCTAAGCCCCTCTTCGACCCCAACTTCAGTTCTTCTCCCCACAAACAGTGTGTTTCCGAATAATTCACATCATTGATGGCCTTCGTAGAAGGACTGAAGAGAGCTACCTGAGCAAGGGATACATCAACTCCAAAATTAGGGTTAGGGTTAGGGTTATGATTTGAAAGACCAATATTGATCTGGTGTCGATCATCATGATCTTCTTCTCCAACCATAGATGACTGTTTAAGCCTTGCCCGATCTCTCCGGTGAACGTTCATGTGGCCACCAAGGGCTTGTGCCGATCTAAATTCCCTTCCACAGAAGCTACAAGAATAAGATCTAGGAGGCCAAACACAGCCACCTAAAAGTCCTGCTGAGTCTTCAGCAAAAGCTTTCTCCTCCCATGATTCATTATAGAAGGCAGTGGCTGCGACTGCTGAAGCAGGAATCGGAGTAGAAGTCAGCGAGTCGAAGAGAGGTGCTCTTACAGGGTATTTCCTTCTTGTCCACATCCAGTATTTGGTTTGCTCCATTGCACTGTGCATGGAAGAAGGAAAAATATGTAGAAGATATAGATTTAGATGTTTATTACTTGAGAGGCGGAGTTGTTGTGAGATTGGTGGAGAGGTGGATAGCTAGAGAAAAGCATCCACATCAAACTAACTTGGGGCATGGAAAGCTACAGAAGCATCTAGGGTGTTATAAGACATTAAGAGAGGAGATTAATGGTAGTTCATTTAGATGCTAATCTGTGTTATTTCTTTTAACTCAAGTCTTTGGTTTTGGCGGTATGAGGGAGCATTCCTTGTGGAGTTACTTCCAGCCCGACAAAAATAATGACGTTGGATATTTTTCTTTTGCCATTCTTAAGTTGTCGTACTTGGAGGCGTCAAAACAATAGTGTTTTCATAAAAAACATCGAATAGTTGAAATTATGGATGATGCTTGAAATGGAAATATGCTTCATATACTTAGAGAATGAACTCGCTAACATCGTAAGAGGAGGTCTTAATTTCAATGTCAGATCATTTATTAGAATTTAAAATTCTATGTAAGAAGATATCTCTTTTATACTTAGGGACATAAGTTGGAGGCCTGCATTAAATGGGGTATTATTTATGATTTTTATTGAGGCATAGAGAGTATTGTGAATACTATAATATTAGATAGTTGAAAAAATAAGTTGATGTTGACATACCAAGTGATTAACCTTTTAGTCATAGGAGTGTATTACAATGATCTCACCAAATTAATGAATAGGATAAATTCAATATCATTAAAAATGAATAATTTTTTTTTCTCACGGAACCTTATTCAATTCAACATTGGAGATACAAGCAAAAAATTGGACGAGAGTCAAGGTAAAAAAAGCCCTCGACGTTGCTCTCCCTGTTTGCTAGGGTTCCTTCGTGATGTCCTTCATTCATCGGGATAGTGCAGTCTCCCGTGCGGATTGGGTCAGGGCAATCGTCCAGACGGTGGTCGTCACTTATGGCCTTGGTTTCCGGCATCTGATCCTTCGATATGCACAGGGGGGAGTTACCTAGCTTGTTTTCTTTTGCAATGCTCCACCCTTGCTCGGCTAGTAATTCACCCTAGCCTTTGTTTCCTAGGTATTTTTCGTGGGTTTTTTCATGGTTTTGCTCTGGTTTTCATTCCTTTCTTCCTTTGTTCATTTTTCATTTTGTTTTTGCATGGTTTCTTGATGTCCTCCATCTTTAAGCGTAATGATCCTAGCTTTTTTTCTTGTAAGAATCATTCAAAATTATTCAAAGATGTTTTATCTGGATCTAATGTTTCAATGGACTTTCCAGATCTGAAAGTTTTTATGCTTAGGAGTTTGCCAACGTTATGGATATATGAAGAAGTTCTTTATCTTGCCAAGCCTTTTGATTATGCTTCAGTTCAAAATTTTTTACTCCGAAGGTCGGTGTTAGATTCAATTAAATTTTTTTTTTCAGCCTCAAACTGCCTGGTGAGTTTTCTGTCACTATTTAAAGCAATGTTCTGATTAAGCTTTCTTATGATCTTGACAATGGTAGGGTTTTTTAGCATAGATTTTACTTCGTTTATGGTTGTTTTTTTTTTATTTATTTTTTTTTTATTTTTTTAGGGGAAACCCACAAGAGGGGCCTACGCATTAATATAAGGAAAAAATTATAAGGTCCTTAAGGGAAACTCAACCTCACTACCGCTCAGAGAGCTACAATCCAAAAAGAGAAAAAGAAACCTAGCAGTTCGAGTTTCCCCCTAAAAAACAATACAATGCAAACTAGAAACATTCTACGGTGCTTAGGAAAAAGCACCCAAAAAAGGGAGTACGCAAAAAACAACCAAAACACTCCCAGCAGCAGAACTCCACCAGAAAAATCAACATCAACGCTATCTCCTGCAATAGCCAAAAAAAGCGCATGCAAGAACCACAAAATAGAGAGAAAAACTAAAAACAAACAAAAGTAAAGACAAACAGATAAAAGGATATATCCAGCTAAAATCCTCCAGAGAACCACCATGAACTCCGTGAATCCGACAGCCCAGCAACACCTATCAATAGAAATGGGAAGACCAATTAATCATTAACATAAGGCAACCCAAGACGGTCCAGAACAAGCAGACCCTTAACATTAGACGGAAGCAGGTGATAATCCAAATCCATAACAGAGTTTAAATCACAACCAATGCCAGCCAAAGCCGCAGCAGACGCATTGGCCATAGCAGGAATAATGGAAAAGGTACAATTAAGTAAGTTAAGATACACCCTAATCTCCCTCAAAGTATAAAACTCCATAGAAGAGCAATTATACACCTCTAAGTTCCGGATCATCCTGAAATCAAAATTAGATTCCATAATAACATCAGCCAGGTTAACGTTTATGGTTGTTTTATGAAGTTAATAAAATGAACTTTTTTTCTTGATTTATCGGAAGTCACCAATCATCCCTATTTGGATTCCGTTTTCAGAACTTTATCCCATCTCTTTTCTCCTCGCATTCTTTTCGGTTTGAGATAAATGTTTGGCCGACCTCTTCATACGAATAATGCCACTGCTTAGGATTCTAGGACGTCTATTGCGCCTATTTTGGTGGAGATGGACATTTCTAAGTCCTATCTCGATTATGTTTGGCTTGGTCCTAAAAATTCGGCTATATTCAAAAGGTGGTTTTGAAAGGTTTGCATAGTTTTTGTTCTCATTATAAAGCTGTGGGTCATAGAAATTTTGAATGTGTTAAATTGCATCCTCACTTGAGGAAGACTGAAATTTCAATTGAGCTAGATGTTAGTTCTATCTCTAACCCTATTTTGGAGTCTAAAGTTCGGGCTTTAATGAACTAGAAACGAATATTTCTCATGTTGTGGAGATTGGGATTCTAGCTTTAAGATATGGAAATGGATATTGTTCCTTTTCTTACTATGGGTTCTGGTAAATTAATTTTGAATGATCATATCCCTGGTTTTGATAATGTGCATTTAGTTTCATTGTTTTCCCCTAATATTGTTCCTTCTAAAGCTATTTGTATTAACAATAATGCTGATTCTCATTTTTTTAATCCCTCTGATGCCAATACTTTAGAGAATTTGGATAATAATCGTGAGAAAATGGATAATATTGCTATTAATTCTGAAAGCTCTCATATTCATTTAATTTCTTCCACTGCTGATTTGAATGTGTCGAATGAAAGTTTTGATGTTGTGGGTGAACTTGTTGCTTCTACTTCTAATCCTATCTTAAATTCTGATTTATGTATTGAAGGCACACTACAGGAAAAGCAGCTGTTATTGGCGATGTAAATTTGCCGGTAACAACCAAAATGCGCCGAAAAATATATGTTTTTGGTGGATTTCCGACGAATATTCCTCCGATGGTAAATTATGCGTCGAAAAATTTTTCCATCATATTATTTTCGTCGGAAATATTTTCTGGCGGAATAAAGGTAGAATATTTGCATATCCCGACGACATTTTCGTTATCGTCTTATGTTGACTCTTTTGCTGGAAATTCCAGTGGAAAGACTGCGCCAGAAACATAAGCGGACAATCTGACGGAAACAAATCGATGTATAACTACCGTCAGAGTGGACCGGCAAAATAACCAACGCAAATGTTCGCCAGAAACCTCATCGTTTCGTCTTACCGATAGTTTTCCGGCGAAAAATCGGCCGAAAATCTGTAGCATAAAGAAAAAAAAAAACTTCCTCTCTTTGAAAAGTGATTTCTATAATTAAAACAATTATGGGGACATTATATTCTGCCTCGATACTGAACATCTTAACATCAACGGATAGCTCTGAGTGAGTGGTCCACCCATTCCATATTAGTTGTTGGGAAGCATGTAATAAATCATAAAAATTTTATGCTTCTTTATTATGTGATTCTTCTATATATTATTCAAATTGTGCTCCACTTACATCATGAATTAAGTCCTCAAGATTAGGTATGATATGTTCTTCCTCATCTATAGTAGCACTTATCGATGGGCAGCATCGAGAATCAAAATGCGGTTCATACTCACCATGTGAAGTCCAATATCAATATTCTGGCATGAAGTCTCGATGATATATATCAACAGTTACGTCATCTGTGATTAGGTGCACCTGATTTTTGTATTTAGAATATGGGCAACGAAACTGTCCATTTGAGATGAAACTGGATAGTTGAGAAGCTGTCTGAATAAAAATATTCACCCCTCTAATGAACTCATCCGTTAATATCTTTCGTCCTTGTGCCAATCGATTATATATCCAACTTCGTTGAGTTTTGATATTTATATGTTGACCTATATATAATTTGAATATATTAGATAATGTTGTAACATTTATTGGAATTAATGTTGCTATGATGCTTTAATAGTTTTAAGTAAGTTATGCATTTAATTGAAAATGTCAAATTTTATCAATGAAAAGGGTTACAACCGTCTGAGATCTTGCCTTGGGATGGACATCTCTCTAATCAACTAGCACAATTTTGATCATACTATATGACAAGACAAACCTTTTGAATGAATTGGATTGAACAAAATGATTGAACTCGATCATTTTACACGATCTAGTTATTCTATTTAAAGAGAGGGATTTCAAAACTTTTCTTTACTCAAATCTCAATTCCCTTATCTTTCCTTCCCTCTAAGATCTCTCTATCTTTATAAAACTACCGGGATCACCCCATCTGAGATCATAAATCCCTAGCTATATTCAGATGATGATTAATTCATACATATTATGCATTTTCCTAGCTAAGTCCAACACATGATGAAGATTAATGCACAACATTACAAGAGAAAGAAATAAAGTTATATACACAACAAGAGAGCTCCCGTTAAAATGTCGTAACTTCCGATCCAGTTTGAAGGGAAGGTCGTCGAAGGAGCGAAGTCGAACAAGTTACATACATAGCAAACGAGCTAGCGTTAATGTGGAAGCTAGGTCATTGAAGTAGCGAAGTTAAACAACGCGAAAGAGAGAAAGTTACATAGTACTAATCCAGTAGAAACGGAACGTCGTCGAAAGTCAAACAACGTCGGTCGTTGTGTTGTTGCTAGCTGTTCCTCTATTTGTTTTGTTGTCCTGTGGGGTTTTGACTATGGCTATTTACTCTTTCTAGTGCTGTTGGAGGTCTTGGTTGTCATGGTCCGTGGGCTTTTCTTCTGGTGTTTGGACTTTGTTGGCTCGTGGTTCTGTGGGCTATGGTCTTTTTCATGTTTATGCTTTGGTTGTTCTTAGTTGGTTTGGTGTTGATGTGTTTTGCTGGGGTCTTCTTTCCTTGACCATTTATTTTTATGTTTGGTTTCTCATATTTTTTTTAGATTTTTTGTAGGTTTTTATACTTGGTGGCTTCTTTTTAGCTAGATGATAACTTAATTAGATGGTTGTTTGCTGAGGTTCTTTTGCTCATTCAGTGGTCCCTTTTTTGGGTGCCCTCTCGCTGGTTTGGCTTGTCTCCCTTTCTTTTTGGTTTTTTTTTTGTATTAGTTTGAATCATTTTCTCATAGGTTTTACTTCAAATATTATATTTTTAGATGGCTTACAATTCATTAAGGACATGTAACCTTCTTTTTAAATTAACGCGTAGGACCCTATGTGAGTTTTAACACAAAAAAAAAAAAGGAAAAATAGGATGGGAAGATTCTTCTTTGAATAGGAGCCTTAGTGCTCATTCTACTAGAGATACTAACAATAGTTGCATTTTTTGTTACTAATGGATTAGGCCTAATCCTATGTATACCATGTGACCCTTTCTATATCTAGTGACTGTGCTGCTCAATTCCACTGCCGGAGCAATCTAGACTCTATGAAACTAGTGCTATCCTTGTCCTTCACTAGTTATATGGCCAAATTTGCTCTCACGGCCTCAATGGTGCTTCCTTTTTATCCTTAATAGTTTAGACCTTGATCCTCCTCTGTTGTACTTATATGTCGGCACCTTTCGATGCACTTGGTGATGCTGGAGTCACTATAATGAAATATTACATTACTCATTTCCTTCCTTCTTCTCGCCCTAATAGCCATTGTCCCATTTTAATTTCTTATTTCGTTGCCATTAATTGGTCTGATTTGCTCTCGATCGATCTCCGACTAGTCTTGATTTTAAATTATATCCATTTTTTTTTTTAATTTTGTTGATATAAATACATTTTTTTATTTGTATTTTTTGTTAGATTTTTACATCCATATTTTCTCTAATATTAGATTTATATGTTTTTGTTAGATTCATATTTTTCCTTTGATCAATTACTTTTTTTTCTTAGGTCCATATCAGCTCTATAATATCTCTGATGATATATCCATATTCTTTGTTGCAGTGGCGGAGCCAGAAATTTTATTCAGGGGGCCTAAATTAAAATAGTTATGTTTTTCATCTCATTATCGGTGTCAAGAGAGCTATAAGATTAAAATTAAAAAAAGAAAATAACATGGTCCTTAGAGCTTAGAAGGCATAAATATCTGCCATGTGTAGGGGTGCAACCGAGTCAAGCCGGCTCGCGAGCTGGCTTGGGCTCGACGAGTCAAACTCAAACACGAGTTCTAGCTCAACGACTAATCGAGATCGAGCTCGAACACTCGACTCCTCGACTCGATAGCTCGTCGAGTAGCCCGAACACGAGAGTGGGAGTGAACTTCGCCGTGAGAGCGGCCGGGTAGGGGTTGCAGGCTTCGCTGCAAGAGCGGGAGTATGAACGGGCTTCGCCAGGAAAGCGGGATGCGGCAGTGGGCTTCGCCGGGAGAGCGGGTCGCGGCAACGGGCTTCGCCGGGAGAGCGGAAGAGGGCTTCGCCGCGAAAGTGAGTCGCGGCACTGGGCTTTGTCATGAGAGCGGGTCGCGGCAACGGGCTACGCCACGAAAGCGGGTCGCGGGTCGTGGCAGTGGGCTTCGCCGCGAGAGCAAGAGGGGGCTTTGCCGTGAGAGTAATTAATTAGATCATTAGCATTACAAAAATAGTTGTTGTGGTAATCATTAGCATTGCAAAAATAGTTAATAATATTTACCCTCCGACAAAGTTTGTTGGATCTAAAATTTTTTGTTAGCTTCATATTTTGTTTTTAAATTTTCAATTTTTTTGTAGATCTGTATTTTATATGTTAAATTTATTTTCCTATTTTTCGTTTTTTGTGGATTTATATTTTTATATATTTGTTTTCTTTATTTTTTTAATTCAAAAAAATTCTTAGATCTAGATAATAATTTTAACTAAAACTTAAATATTTAAAATTAAATTTATTTTGATGTGTGTGTATAACATAACTTGATTAATTGTCTCTATGATTAAGAAAAAAATTATATATTTACATTGATTTTATTTTTTTTTAGAAGAATGTACATATGTAATTGGGGAAACTTTATTTATTTGCATAAAATTACCACTATTGCCCCGTTTTTGGGTGTTTGTTTGTTTGTTTGTGACTATTCTAATCTTATTGTGCGGTGCTTTTGCTCCTTTATTGATATTGTCCTTATTTAATTTGATTTTTGCTTGGTGGCTTTTTTACCTATAAGTTTTGGATTCTGGGCTTGGACTTTGGATTTAGTTTTGGTTGCTAGCTAGTCATGCTTGTTGATGGATTTTCTTTGGTACAGCTTTGGTTAATTTATATGAATAAGTTTGCTTATTTTTGTGGTTCGATTGCATTCGTTGGTGTGCCTTGTTATATATCTCTGATCCCAATCCTCCTTTATTTTTTGGGTTTAAGGCTTTTTCTTTTGCTTATTTTTTGTAACTAGTAAGGGATTGGATCTTAGACTTGTTAGGTCTTTCTTTCCTTTTTTCCTTGTTGCTTTTAGAGCATTTATTGAATTTTCGATCCCTTTTAAGGACCATGTAACTTTTTATTTAATTAACAAATAAACCCATTATGAGTTTTAACCCCAAAAAATGTATCAAAACCTTTCTTAATTTCAAGAAAGGACATTATTTATAATGATGATCAGAAATCTTAGTGAAGTTTTTTTTTTTTTTGGAAACGCACAATGAGGCTTCCGCATTACTTAAAAAAAGGGGGTTACAAGTCCTTAGAGGATCAGAAGCTCTCCAAAAATATATTATTTGAAGCAAAACCTAATGAGCTTGAGATCCTATCTATTACAATAAATAAAACCATAAAAAAAGAGGAGGAAGGCAAACCGAAAAGCAAACCCAAGCAGAACTTGCAAGACGGACAACAACAACCTCCAAACAGGATCATCAGCATGGGCAATGAAGATATCTGCATAAGTTAAGAGACTCCCAAGCAAAAAAATAGCAGACCGAAATATGGACATTGAGAACACCAACACAATAGAGAATAAAAAAAAGTAGGTAGGCAACTCAAACAAACCAAGGCCCAAGAAGCCAAACACCAACGAAAGCCACAACCCTCAGAGGAGATGACAAAAACCACATAAAGCCACAAAAAAACCAGAAAGACACCAAACAACTTAGAAAAAAACATAGAACATGACAGACCCAAGGCAGAACTATTTAGCTGACCGACCACTAGAATACATGAATTTATAACTTTTACATTTATTTTTCTTGCCTTTCTTACTAGAACTCACAATGAAGCCCTCATTCATCACCTGAATAACATTTAATCATTTTCTTCTAAAAAATTGTTAACGATGTCACCACAAGACCCCCCAAACTCACATTTTTCTTCAGAATTACAAACTATCCAATCAGATTGATCAATTGGATCATTCAAATTAGTCTTATCATCACCTACATGAAGAGGTGAGAAAGGAAAGGAAATAATAGGGAACCAAAGCAAAAAACATCCAATGCAGAATTAAAATGAGAATTACTAATCTCAAGGGCAATAGACCCCTTCTTGAGGCCCAACAATCACAACCAGAGTATTACCATTCTCAACAACCCTGTTATTCATGTTAATAAAGCAATTAGGAGCTGAATAAACAAAATCATATAATGCAATTCCATCATGAATACCATTAGGACTAGCTGGGAGTTGAACTGGGGCTAGCTAGCTATATGATTCACCATACAAGTAAAAATAGTATTGACATCCAAATAATTAATCATTAATACCCTCTCTATTTTCACAAGAAATAGCTATAGAATTAACATTAGGCGAAGGAGCATCCATAATAATTCGAATTTCCTCATCATCATGACTGACATCCTCATTAAGGCAAGCCTTATTAGGAGTTGTTAAATGATTAGAAAGCAATGAACTATGAGGTTCAATTTCTTCTTAAGAACCAATGCCATTTCCCACTGTATCAATAATATACTTAAAACCAACTTAGGAATAACTAAATGGTTAGAAGCCTTAGTAATATGGGTTTTAATTGCTTCTTGAACATTCGCATCAAAGATACTCCAATGAGAAACAGTGGCATTCCCCACAAAATCAACAACAGGCTTAGAAACAATTGGAGGAGCCCTATTTTAGTGTGGGTGAATAATATTACAGCTAGTTTCAGAATGCCCTAGAGATTTGCAATGATCACAAAAGAGAGGAAAATCCTCCAAAATAACTTGTTGAATGCAACCTAAATTATTAGAACCAATCCAAATAGACTTAGGGTAGCATTTGGAAATATCCATTTTGACAAGGACCTGGAAAACAAATGATCGCGATCCAACCACGGTAACATTATTAGTTTTCAAAGGGAGACCGTACCGTACCAAATAAGGAGCCCATGTCGTGAAGAATGCGAGGGAGAAGAGATGATGCCTGAGATTTGGGAACGAAATCCAAATCAGAATGATCGGAGATTCCACAATAATATCAAAAAATTGTGACCACTGAAACAGTTTCATATAGCAATTGGAAACAAAATAAGAACGATGAGAAAATACTCTACTGTAATCCAAATTGTTAACCAGCTTGATTAAAACTTGTCTTTGATATACAATTGTCACATAGCTAGCGTTCAACGATCAACTTTAGATTAAAAAAAAACTTATGGATCGAATCGAAAGAGGGTATGCAATTTGAAAAATTTCCAACCAAAGCATACTTGAAAGGTTCAGAAAGAGCAAGTATTTCTTCTTCGAAAATTCACAGGGAATGAAGCCCGTGATGAGTTATTTTTTTGAGATCAGGAAAATTTCTCAAGGAAGAAGCCCCATACTACGGGCCAAGGGACAGTCTCAGGCCAGTAGACAGTTTCTTTGGGGCGTAGGCCTCCCAAAAAGTAACGGAGGCGCGCAAAGGTTTCCTCGGGTCGGACGGAGATTGGCACGAGTTCAAGGAAGGAACGGGTATTCTTTTGCCCACTAAGGAATCCACAGTTATTTAGACGATTAATTTCCATCCGAGTCGAGATGATCGGAGGTGGAACAATCGAACGAGAAAAAAAAAACTAACAAAGAAAGAGGAAAAGAAAAACATGAGAAGAAATCGCAGAGCATTGATGAGCATGGTGAGGCCTAGGAAAGAAAATTACTGCTAGGGCAAAAACCCTAGGAGAAAGCCTTGGAAGGGAAAAAATATTAGTGGAATTATTTTCTATTATTTTTCCCTTTTATAAGGGTTTCAGGTAAAAATTCTAATGCCTACCTGCAAATCTTATCTTCATGCTTGTATTGGATTACCATACAATGTTAAGATATTAAACTCTCTCTACCCACAAATATTATGACATGCAATTAATATCCTCTGCTAAGATAACCATATCTTGATTTTCAACATCAATATGAAATTAAAAAGTTATTGGGCTTATGATTTTGGCTGAGCTTTTGTGGTTATTAATATAATCTTGATTGCTGCTTTCACTGAACTTTCTTCAACTGTTGACTTCAGTCTTGAAGATGTTCTCCAGCTTTCATTATCTCCATGACAAACCCTAAGTTGCAGATCACCATTACTTCCTAAGGGGACTACAACCAAGATCAGATATTTATAACCATTATTCATGATCGAAAAACTAGTGCAGTAAAGTTCACTCTCACACCATCTACATTATCTAATGATCCCCTACAGAACTTACCTATAATTTGCTTTTGCATCTTTATTTACCAGTTTTAAGAATGACGATTCTTTGGAAATCTCTTAATACTTCAAACATCCGGATCAGCAACATCGGGCCAAGCGGAATACTTAATCAATTTTACGTATATAATATAGCCAAATAAAGGAGAAGACAATTATGCACGTTAATCTCTGATTACTGAGAATAAGATATTATACACTAAGAATTAAATAATGGAGACAGTCCTTGCAAGCTGTTAATCACTGCGGATCCCATTTAGAAAATAACAGTAAAGACATACATGCATGTGTGCACAGGGAGAAATTATTCTGTGTGGAGATCGTACGTAGAACATCGTCTGGAGACTAATCAGTCACGTCAGCGGTACCTAGCCACGGTACCGAGCGATACCGAGCAGTACCGAGCGAAAGAATGATGTGACGTATTCTGGTTAGTCTCCGAACGACATTTAAAATTCGCATGGAATAATTAATCGTATAAGGGCCATCCATCTCATCAACCTTGTTCAAACTGCACAGGTTTTACATTGTCAGTATCAGGAAATAAAATTTTTTATAAGATCTGCAAGACATCTGCAGCAATTTTTTATAATGACATCTTACAATTTTTCACTGAATTGCAAATTTTTGTTTTGTTTTGTGAGATTATAATAATTTTATCATGTAAACAAAAATATATATTTTTTCAATTTAATGAAAGATTATGATAAAAAATATATTTAATTGGTTGCATGGTATTCTATTTGTTTTGAACAATTACTTCTTAAGGAAACATGGATTATCTTATAATATTTTATTAAGAAATTAATCCAAAGATAATCCAAACATGAACAATTACTTCTAAAAGAAACATGGATTATCTTATAAAATATTATGATGATCTATGTATATCTTTTACTTAAAATAAAATATCTGATATCTTAAATTAATTTTTTAATAAAATATTCTAAGTGAAATTTCTTTCATATAAAAACCAGAATTTTTAGGGAAATTAAATAACAAGATTCGTTATTTAAGAAAAGGCACTTGAAGAAACATGACGTATCAATTAATCTTTTTGGGTATAAATCTTGGAGTCAAATTAATGTTTCTCTTTATAAATTAATTATCTTGTAAGTGAGTAGCTAAATAATTCTTAAAAATTACCACAATTGTTTAGCTTGGTTGGTGGGCGAGTACGGTTGGGAACCCCCCAATCTGTGCTTGATTCCTTTCGATCGGCAAAGTCTCTTAAATGGTGCTTAATCAAGTGCGGGCCAGGAGATTAATGGGGTTAGTGCCTCTTCTAGGTTAGCCGAAGATTAATCATGCCGCCAACCGCCCTTTCGGGGGTTACAACAGGTGAATTCCCCATTCAAAAAAAAAAAAATCCTTAAAAATCAGTAAGAAAATTAATTAACAAATAGCGCCTACTGATTAACTGTGACGAGTAAACGAAGGCTTTACTTGAAACTCAATTTGATATCAGAGTGAGACAAAAGGAGAGGCTGGACTTCTTTTCAACAACAGCTTCCTTGATAGGTCTCCATTAGGTCGTATTTTGTTAACTTAAAATAATATTAGTGAAGAAATTATCCTACCTAATTAAATTGTCTTAGCTAGGCTGATCCAGTACTTGTTAATTAGGCCGAAAGGGGAGATAAGATTCGGCTCTACTTGCTTTAATTGTTATTTAATTGTTTCTACTGAAAAGTGAAGGCAAGGACTTCAAAGTTAAAATCAAGGGGATAAAGATTAGATGAAGGGACGGGAAATATAGGAGAAACATAATAATTTATTCATGCTCGCCCCCATTCCTCCGGCCTCTCGCGATCGAACATGCCTCCTGCGCAGGAATCCGGCCGCCGACAACCTCCCTCTACCCGACGATCTCGCCCCCACTCCGACATCCGAGCACGGCCACAAACTACCGTATGAACCAAATTTAGGTTTGCATTTTTTTCTTCAAATTTGCTACTTGGTGGTTTGAACAAGTATTTTCCTATTTCGCTTGGATTGAACAAGTATTTTCCTATAGGGGAGGATATCAATTTTTTTTAAATGCTACAGGTTTTCGGCGGTCTACAGGTAGTTTGGCCACCGGAAACTTCGATACCGGATGGCTTATTATAGCCGCCGAAAGTTTAATAAAGTTGCCGGTAATTTCTGACAATTTACCGATGGTCGTTGGTAATACCTGAGGTTTTGGCAGCCGGTAAGCCGCCCGTGATTAACTGGCGGTCACCGGCGCTATGACCGTAGGAAATTATCAGCCGTCTAGGCCGCCGGAAAGGCTCCGGTGATTACAACCGCCTAAAATCATTTCCTACGCAGTTTATTCCAGCTGTTTTCGAATCGCTGGAAAAACGCCGGTATTTTACGAAACTGCCGGAAATCTTAGAGAAACTGCCGGAAAAAAAATTACCACTAGTAATACCTGAATTTCCTATAGGTGAAATACTTCTCAAGGAAAAATATTAATTGGATACTGGGCTATTCGACTAACAAGCCGCTTTAAGACGATTACTTTTTTAGAGCTCGTTAAGTGAATTCATTAAATTAGACATCTCGATCGAGCTAAACGTACAATATACATTTTTCTTATTTTCTTTTTAACCATGTATGAAGCTAATTATGTAATGCTCAAGCCCAAATCCAAATCTATAAATAGAGGGTCGAGAGGGAACTTTCTTTTTATAAATTTCAATAATCAATTATATTTTATAGAAATCTCAAAACTTCTTATTGTAGAATTCTTTTCTCTCCTCTATTTCCTTATTCTCTTTTACACTCATAGTTTTCAGTACAAATGGGTGTGATTCATGGATAATTCTAAATTTAACATCTTAAAAGGTGCAATGAGTGTGAAGAATATCAATAACTAGAATAAAAGTACTATATAAAGTAGAACAATATACATATCAAAGAGGTTGAGAAGATTCTGTCAACATAGAGAATATGGAGTTTAGCACTATTCGACAACTTGATGAATTTGATGAGAAGAGGATGCCTAGATAGGGTGTGTTGAAGAGAGTTTCGAGAACCACTCATTGAGTGGGGATGCTTTAGGATCCTCTGATTATATTGCGAGAAGAAGACTTTTTGGACTTAGAGCATGGGCCTCTGCTCTATTTGTCGATAAGTCATACTATCCTGACAACGAGGAGACAACTTTAACATTTCAGAATGAAAGGAGATCTGAGAAGATGAAATCATTGTTAGTCAATCCCTTCTTAAAAGACATTATTGAGGACAAGTCTAAAAAAAAATTAAAGTCCCTCACTTGAATTTGTGTAATGGAAAGATGGACCATACTGACTATATTGCATACTTTGAGTCAGTCGTCTTTCTTCTTGATTATGGTGATGTATTAAAGTGTATGTTAGTTTTCACTTCCTTAAAGAATTTCCTCTAAGGTGGATATCATATCTATCACTCAAAGTTATCAATTCATTTATATATCAAGTTGATCAAGAGAATGTTTGTGATTCAAATCTCTAGTGTCCAAATGCTGCTGAAGAACTTGCATGCCATATTAAGACTAAGGCAAGAGTTGAGTGAGTTGCCAAAGTATTATATTACTAGAATACAAATGGGAAAGCATGAATTGAAGGATTTAGAACTGGATGTGACCTAGAATACTCTCACCCATGGCATGTATAAAGGCCTTTTTAGGTATGCAATGAACTTGCATATGTCATGCACTTTTATTGAGTTGTTTGAACCCACTAATAGTCATAGAAATGTCAAGAAGTACATCAGGGATATTAGCACATATACTATGACCATGTATAAATAAAAAATCCATTTAGAAGAAAAATACTTGTAATATCCCAAGGACCAAATACGTTGCCCAAAGAGTCTCTATCATGATTAGAGGAGATCTTCTTAGCATAAAACAAAATACCTGATAGCTTTGAGAGGTGAATAAGAAATGAAGAAAGGAAGAATGATCATCATTGTAAGAGGGCCTTTCTTCCTTCAATTCTCCCACAGTCCACTATAAAACCCATATGAGTCTCATCATCCAAGTTCTTCGAGGCCATTCAAAATAAATATTTCTTCTAAAGGTTGATGCTTATGAGGGTCGACAGTTACCAATGTGACTAATCAAAGTATTATTCTTACCATCATGACTATGACCATAACATTGAGAAGTGTTGATGCCTATGGAGGTCTTCAAAATGGTAGATAAACTTAAAAAGAATGTTATTACTGATGTAGGAAGAAGGATGGGGAAGCTGCCTATGGAGGAGGTCTACAACGAATCAATCCTGACTTATGTGTGATTTATATTAATGTGGTATGTAGCTCCTGTAATCCATGGAGGAGTTGGAAAAGAGTCTTCTAATTGAGCTAGCCTTAAATTACTTTGGCCAAGAGAGGTAAACTTTGTGAGTAACTCAAAGGTGCTAACATCAAGGTGTTAGTAATCATCTTTCCTAAGCTGATCGGCCAACAATTTGTAACTCCTACATTGATTTCGTGGTAATCATATCACTCATCATCATGTTTCAAATTGTTGTTTCAAATTGTAAGCATTCACATAGACATAAGGAGCATGAACATTATCTTCTAGGTGCTTCTTAGCTACTAGCAACTTCTAGTCCTCTCTTCAGCTTCTTTTGAGAGCATAAGGAGATGAAAGGGGTAATTGATTTAATATAAATTGCCTTGGGGAAATGAGAATGGAAATTTATTATTATGACCGACTTCATAATAGTTGATGCATTGCCTATCTATAATGTAATATTTAACCAACCAATATTGAACAACTTATGAGCAGTCTCTTTGCTTACCATGTTATTATGAAGTTTTCAATTGGAGGTAATGTAATGATATTAAGTGCAACAATCAAGGGATTTCTATCTCAAAGCAAAGGGTAATTTATATGAAAATATTCTCCAACTCTATGTATAAAGAAGGACTAGGTTAGATACTGCATAAGTCATTGAGAAAGCATCTCTTTCTAAAGAAAATTCAAATCGTAATGGCTAATAGAAGTTTTCATGAGATTAGTATTGTGGGGTGACGACAAAAAATCAAGTATAAATGTTGATCATCATGGACACTTGATGACATGCTTGTTCTCTCTCGTTGCATGTGGAGAGACTAATAATCAAGGAGCTAGGTGTCAGACATTTCTAATTGTTAAATATTGGATAATAATTTACTGACGACAAAATCATCATGGGAAAATAATGATTGTTAGTGTGACGATTTAGTGTGGAGTGTTTTTTTATGTGGTTAAAATCTACATTGGAGCCTGCGCATGCATTAAAATATAAAAAATATTACAAGACCCTAAAGGATCAATAGCTCTATAAAAATATAGTATTTAAAGCAAAATCTAATGAGCCTATGATCCTAACTAATAAATAATCAAGAGAAAAAAAGAAAACCAAGGAGGCAAGAAACCAACCCACCAAAAAAGGAAACCATCTAGAATTCAATGAAGCACCAAAGCCAACCAACAACCATCATCCAACACATGGACGACAACCAAAAGAGCACACTCAGCGCCTCCAAAGAGCAAAAACCTGTAAAAATAGGGGAAGACCAGCAATCGACAGAGAAAAAGCCTAAGGCTCAAGAAGACAGTCACCCAACAAATTACAAAAAACAAATGCCAACCCATAAGAACTAATGAAGCTACTTAGATCTAGAAGCTTTGCCAACCGAATATTTGAAATTCTGAACCAAATTTTTTTTATGCTTATTGCCATTCTTGCTAGAAATAGAAGTATAGCCAACATTATCCACCATCACCACATTCAAATCAATATCTTCCAGGAACACATTACAACTAGTGTGGAGTTTTAGGTCGTGTTAGTGGTAAACTTTAGTGTTTCACATCAATTGATGATATCTAATGTCCACATCTTTCAACAACGTGCTTCAGAATTCTTTGAGTCAAAGAATTCTCTCCACTAAAGCCCTATTAAGGGATCTCCTTTAATATGTATTGAAGAATAACTTATTTTTAGATTTATAGAGGGCAGTTCATCAGATGGTTATATTTAATCCCCATCATAATTTTGTGTTCTTGAGATATCTTAATATTTTAATGATATCATAAATGGATAATCTTAGGCTTATCGGGTTTCTCTCATTGAGATGTGCATTTCTACCATAAAAGATAGCATGTAAAATTTAGAAGTCTTATGCTTCTTCAAAAGATCTAACAAAGTCACAACTATACTATTTTTGCTTATTTTATGTTTGTTTTGGCTCAGATCACGACCTTCTTAGTATCATTGGGTTATATATTTTCAATGAGAATCTTATTTCAATTTTTTTGGTTAAAACCCGCAGAAGGGCCTATGAGTTAATATCAAAAATTCGGTTACACAGTCCTTAAAAGGATCCACAGCTCTCTAAAGCTCGAACGAGCTACAAGAGAAAAAGAAATAAAACCTATGAGCCGGTGGTTCCTTATCCTAAGAGTACAAGAAATGCATTAAAAAGTAATCGGGCTGTGAGCTGACAACACCCAAAAAAGGAAGATCAGAAGATTCTCGTTCAGCTCCATCTTCCTGCAAAAATGTTGAAGAAAACAGAACAGCAAAAAAAGAAACAAAAAAGGAGTACCTTGCACTCATTGAAGCTTCCGGAATTCAAAATGGAAATAACCCTACAAGGCACTCTCCAAAATGCAAAATCAGACATAAAGAACTTAAAACTGACATTGTAATAGGACTTGTAATTGTAGACAGAAAACATCCTCAGATAACTCCAACCAAAACACATGAAATTATGATTAATCTCCTTACTCATCTCAACAAAATAGAACCAATTGTTGCAGATACAAGAATTTAAAAAAAATATTCCACCTCCAATAATCACCCAAATACAAATAAACATTAATCTTCAACCAAGATATATCCAAAAAGTATGAACCAAAATAATACAGTTTCCCACAACTAAAATCTTCCAGCAAACGTAGTAGTTCCAGCAAAAGGATGACTGAATGGTAATCGACTGGAACACATTAAACTAAGAAGCAGAGATAAGCTTGGCACAATGAGAAACAACAGCAACCAATGAAATATTACAATTCCCCACAAATAAATTCTGCCAGCCAACACAGTTGTACCAGCATACGGTAACCGACTGGAACACAGTAGAATAAAAAACAGAGACAAGATTGGCATAATGAAAAACGACAGCAAAAAAGCTCAACATGAAGTTCACAATAAGGGATAAGTAAAAACTGCAAACACAGTGCATATCAAAGATAAACACGAAGAAAAACCAACCAGGCAAATAGACATAGAACTCAACCATGGCGAATGTAAGGTAGGCCAGTTTTATCCAAATTAATCATACCTTGTAACTGAGGATGCAGACTTCTAGGATCTAACTCCTCATAATTATGAATATTGCAACCTCTTTTAGCTAACCAATCCACATAAACATTAGCATCACGATAAATATGAGAAATATAGTAAGTGACACTAGAAATAGAGTGCTTAATCTTCCTAATGAGATAGAAATTGTTCGGATTGCCAGGAATAATATTGTTAATGATTTGGATAAGAAGCATAGCATCCAACTCAATCCAGATAAATCCAATACCCAAATTGGTACAGATTTTCAACCCATATAAAAGAGCATTAAGCTCAGCTGAAATAGCAGTAGTACTTTGAATCGGAGCAGAGTAAGCAGCAATAACATTACCAACGCAGTCTCTAATAATCCCATCCGTACCAGGACCATTAGGACCCACAGACCCATCAGATTTAAGCTTGACATAAGGAGGTTTGGGTTTGATCCATTTCATAATTTTATCAGCATAATTAAAAGTAATACTGGAAAAACTAAGACCCAAATTTTTAGCAAAATCCATATAGTTACTAAAATTCTTACTAGAAAGGAGATTGTAAGAATGCAGCTGCAAGATTTTTTGCTTCACATTAGAAATGATGATAGGAGCCTCCATCTTAATACCATGATGCTTAGCCTCATTATGCGGTTTCCAAATGTACCAGACAATAAGAAGGGGAATGAGATTAAAAATGTGACCTTTGGAGACATTCACCCAACTCTTAATAACCGTAATAAAATTATTACAAGTAGTGTGAAGAGATTTATTGGCAAGAATATCAAAAAAGTTCCACACTTTTTGCGCAATTAAGCCATTGACAAATAGATGATCAAGACTCTCAATGTTAGAACAGCAGAAGCATTTAGAGGAAAGATGGATACCTTTCTTTTGAAGCATAAAATCATCCGGTATGTAACCTTTAATGCATCTCCAAACTAAAATGGAATAAGAAAGAGGAAAGTTTTTATGCCATAAAGTAGAAAATAAAACCGAACCATCCTTTTTGACTCTAAAAGTCTCACAAACTTCTTTCAATAGAAATTTGCCATAGGAAGAAAGAGACCATAAAATAATGTCTTTATCATGCATCTGTAACGGAACCTTTAAAATCTTCTCCATAATGAAAGGAGGAACCATCTCCAAAAGTTTAGTAGTGTCCCAACTATCATTAGTAATAAAATAAGAGACTTTGATATTTCTTAAAGAACGAGTATTAAGTAAAGTGTCAATAGAAGAATACCCTAACCAATTGTCTTGCCAGAAAAATACATCACCTTTACCTAAACCCCATTGAATGTACTGGTAAGCTTCCTATTTAATATTTTAAAATCTCTTCCAAATCAAAGAGTCAGAATTTCTATGAAAATATAAAGACGGATGCATGTTGTGACAGTACTTAATATTCATAAAATGCGCCCATAAACTGAAGTTGGTTCTAAAGGAAAACCATAATTTATAAGAGAAAGCTTTAGCAGCATTCTGTAAAGATTTGCAGCCAAGGCCACCTTCATTAAGTACACCACAGCTTTTCTCCAAGGAAGACCAATAAATTCCATTGCTATTGAATTTAGAACCCAAAAAAAATTTGTTAAAAATCCTTTCTAATCTAGAACAGATAGAATTCGAACGAAGTAAGGTATGAAAAAGATAAATAGGCATAGAATTTAACACAGACTTGATAAGAACAAGCCTACCACCATAAGACAAGAAATTAGAAGACCAATTGTTTAATTTCTTCTCAATCTTAGTAAAGATATCATCAAACAAAAAATTCCTCTTTTTACCTTTGAAAATGGGGGTCCCCAGATAGGTAATGGGTAAATTTTTGGATTGAAAACCACAAATTCTTGAATAGCATAAGTTCTATTCTGATTAACAGACTTACTCACAATAAAGGTGCTTTTATCCTTATTGATATATAACCCACTTTGTTTATAAAAACTGATAAGAAAGTTGAGCAACAAATTAACATTGTTAATGGATCCATTCGTGAATAAAATAAAATCGTCAGCAAAGCTATGGTGGGAAATAGGAAAACCCCTAATGGTACTAAAATTCAAGTTAGGGTGTCTCATATATAAGTCATCCAAGCCTCTAGAAAGATATTCCATAGTAATAATGAAAAGGGCAGGAGACATGGTGTCACCTTTTCTTAGGTATTTGGAAGATTTGAAAAAACCATTATTCTTACAATTAATGATCATCGAGAAGTAACAATGTTCAACACTATTCTTGATAAGAGATATGCAAGCATTATTAAAACCAAATAAAAATAAAACATTATAAAGGAAATTCCAGTTGAGATTATCATAAGCTTTGGTAACATCAAGCTTAAAAATAACATTCCCACCCTTAACCTTGACATTAATATCATGAGTCATCTCTTGGGCTAAAAGGACATTATCAAAGATGCTTCTACCTTTAACATAACAAGTTTGATTAAAAGAGATAATTTTAGGCAGAATATTAATCAATCTGTTGGCAATAATCTTGTAGTTAAGCTTATTGAGAAAAGTGCATAAACTGATCGGCCTATAGTCATTCCAATTATTGGGACCATCTTTTTTCGGAATCAGAACAATTTTAGTGGAAGAAAAAAATTTGGGATAATGGGTACCCACAAAAAAACCTTCCACAACTTTAATCACATCTTCCTTGATAGTATCCCAATTATCTTGAAAGAATTTAGTAGTGAAACCGTGAGGGCCCGCAACAGCATCACCATTAAGATCCTTAATGACCTTAAAGATTTCAGCTTCTGTAGGGATTTGACAAAGCAGATCATTTTCAACTTCACTAATCATGTTAGGGATAATGTGAGGATTACTAATAGGCAAACAAGAAGAAGTACTATTAAAAGTATTCTTAAAATGATCAACAACAGACTTGCAAATAGATTCATCATAAATAAAAGCATTACCATCATCGTTAATAATTTTGTGAATTTGACTTCTAGTTTTCTTTTTGTTGGCTAAAGCATGAAAAAATTTAGTATTCCTATCACCATCCATGATAAATTTAGCATTCGACTTTTGTTTCCAAAAATATTCTTCCTGAAGTTGCATTTGAAAGAGGGAATCTTTGGCTTGATTAAGGGAGAACAAATTATCAGGATCCGGTCTTTGCTGGTAAATAATATCTAAATTAGTAACTTTAAACTCAGCATCTTTAATATTAGAAAAGATGTTTTTTGAAAATGTACTTATTCTACCATTTCAGACATTGCTTGAATCTAGATAACTTAGCCCATAATCATAACATGCCCGTAATGTTGTTATCAGGATGAATAGGAGCATTCCAGTTACAATTAAGCAAATTAGAGAAATCAGCATGCAACATCCACATATTTTGAAATCTAAAAGCATAAGAAGCATGATGATTGATTTTGTTAATATTCAACAGAATAGGAGAGTGATCAAAAAGAGTTCTACTAAGATGCTCAGTATTAGAGGCAGGAAAATCCGCAATCCAATCAACATTAAAAAGAAATCTATCTAACCTTTGCCACAAATTAGCTCTATTCCACGTGAAGGGTCAACCAAATTAACCAATATCATTTAAATTGCAGTCACTAATCATAGAATTAAAATCATCCATAGCATTAGTGTTAGGAGAATTACCACCAATTATTTCAGAAGGATTAGAGATAATGTTAAAGTCTCCTCCCACACACCAGGGGCCATTAATAATAGAAGCAAATTGTCTTAATTGATTCCAAAGAGAAATACAATTAATCCTAGTACATGCAGCATAAACAAAAGAAGCATAACAGTTGACATTAAAGAGAGAGATGTAACAATGACAAACTTGAGGTAAATCATCAATAACATTTAAAGAGATAGCATTATTCCACATGATCCAGATTTTGTTAGAGCAGTTAGCAAAGAAATTAGAAAAACCCAAAGTTTTAGCAATAGACTCAATCTTAGTACGATTAATAAAAGGTTCAATTAAAGCAAGTAATTGGATATTATGAATTCTACACAGATTGCTGACTCTAATCTTAGAGTCCTTACCACCAATACCCCTCACATTTCATAAAAAGGGCTTTAATCATTGCAATCTTTTGAAGAAGTTTGAGCTCTTATGGATCTAGGTGTAGCGAGTAACACATTTTTATTATGTTTACCTTTTTTTTCGAAACCACTTTGAAATTTTCCTCTTTAGAACAAGTAGAGTCCACTCTATTATGATTGGACAAGGCATTCATAGCTAAATTAGCATTGGAAATATCATTACAACTTGAAGGAGGAATAAACTCACCATCTTCCCAGTCCTCACCAGCATTACCCACTGAAAAAACAGGTTGTTTATCTTTAACAACGGATGTCACTAGATTCTCGGAAAAACTTACATTTTCAACTTCATTAAACATATATTCAATTGAAACAAAAATAGAAGGTTCAGCAACAACAATAATACCATCAACATTAAAAGCTTTATCTGTTTTATCATCTAAAACAAGAGCACTAGTATTCTACAAATCTTCAACCAAATCATTTTTAGTTTCTAAGTTACCATCTATCGAATCAACAACAAATTTTTCTAAGTTATGAGAAATGGGTTGCGGTTCCACCTCAATCTCAATATTCTTGGTATTCTCAGCAATTTTTTCACTCACTGGCACATAAACTTTTTGAGTTTCGGCAGAGCCAAGCGTCCCATTTGTCATAACTTTAGTGTTTTTTAGATCAAGATGAAGTTTAAAACAATCGGATTGAGCATGACCATGCATTTTATAATGAGAGCAGAAATCTGGAACATTTTCAAATTCAGCTTTTTGAAAATACCTGAAAGCTTTGGATCCAACCCAGATTTCTTTGGGATGTTTCTTCGATATATCAACCTCAACAAGAATACGAGCAACCGATGGTCTAGTACGGAAGGCCATAGCCTGATCCGTCTGTAGAGGTCTCCCAAAAATCAAACCCAATGCATGCAGGACCTTTTGATTAATAAAATGAAGACGAAGGTTGGGGAAAGAAATCCAAACAAGCACAATCGGAGATTCCCCTTTAATATAAAAAAGAAGTCCATTTCAGGATACGCATTTGACAGAAGAAAATAAAGTAGGAACGCCTAGTAAAAACGCGACTATAGTCGAGATCATTAGATAATTGTATAGCGGCATGTCTGGAATCAAGCAAACCAACAGAATAGAAACCGGAAAGTTTCGAAGAAGAGAAAAATTGACGAATAGTATCGAGATTAGGTCGTCGTAAGCTAAACTTTCCAACTAGAGTAAACTGGAAAGGAGAAGCTAACTTCAAAACTTCCTCATCTGATAATAACACAGCAGGAACACCATTAAAAGTTGTTTGTGTAAGAGAGGGAAGATCATCACCTGCGGATGTTTTACCGAAAAGTACCTCTTTAAAAGATCAGGATCTAGACGGAGATTTAGAGCCATCACCTTCAAGGTTGAAGAAACGTTTGTTCTTTTGCACCATAGGCTTAGAGAATTTCCCCCACGAGGTAGAGGAAAGACCTCCAGCCATAATAAAACAAGCCCAGAAGGGGTAGAACACAATAAGGGCAAACCGAGGCTCAACGATCGCACATAAATGTGAAGAAGAAAAGGAGGGAGACGACCAGAGAAGAGAGGAGCTCGAAAAACCCTAAATCTCCAGAGCGGCTAGGGCAAACAGAGCGACCTTTTATGAGATGGAAAAAATGATGAACTTTCTCCACTAGGATTCAAAGGAAATTAGGATGTGAAATTTTAATAATTCATTATGATCAAGGTGGAGAGTATGAAAATGATAGGTTTGAATTCTTCTATCAAAAGTTAGGAATAAAACATAACTTACTTGCACCTATGACCCCTTAATAGAATGGAATAACTTAGATAAAGAATTAAATATTGGTAGAAGCTGCTAGGGAAATATTAGTTTAGTACACTCTCCCTAGAAACTTCTAGACAGAAGTTGTGGATACTGCTTATTATTTCTTAAATAAGGCGAATGTTAAATTCAAACATAATAAGATACCCTATGAACTCCTTAAGGGTAGGATGCCAAATCTTCCTCACTTACATTTTTTTGATGTAAATGCTTTATCTTAATCAATGTAAACTCATTCTTAGGAAAATTTGATCCAAAATCTGATGGAGTCTTCTTAGACAATTCATATGTAGGTAAAACCTATACAATCATCGATTAGAGGACCCTAGTAGTAGAAGAGTTTACCTAGGTTATATTTAATGAATCAGATAAGACCTTTGAATCTAAACAAAAAGAAGGAAAAGAAGAAGAAGAAAAATAAGTGGAGATCATTCAGGGGGTATAAACCATTATTATAGGAGATAGAGTAGAACATTAGGAGAATTGGCCTAGAGATTGGAGATATTCTTTTAGTCATCCTAAAGAATTAATCTTAGGACATGAATCTGAGGGTGAAAGAACTAGGCATGAACTTAGGAAGGAAGTTAATCATTTATATTTATATCCATGATAGAATTTACCAATATAGAATAAGCCCTAAGTTATGAATTCTAGATCCTAACAATACAAGAAGAACTAAATCAATTTGTTACGAATAATGTTTGAGAGTTGGTGAGTAGACTTAAAGATGAGAGTGTTGCAGGAATCAAATATTTTTTTAAGAAAAAAATGAATGAATCTTACATTATAGTAAGGAATAAGGCTAGATTAGTAGCTAAGGAATATAATTAGTTTGAAGGGATTTAAATAAAAAACTTTTGCCCCTATAGAAAGACTAGAAGTCATTAGAGTGCTTTTAGCCTTTACTAGCTTTAAAGGGTTTAAGCTATATCAAAGGATGTTAAGAGTTCCTTCTTAAATGGGATAGTCAAATAAGACATATACATTGAGCAACCCTTAGGTTTTGACAACTCTAAATTCCCAAATAATGTATTCAAACTAAAGATGGCTCAATATGGACTGAAGTAAGCACCTAATGCCTGGTATAAAAGGCTAAGTTTATTCATTCTAGATAAAAGCTTTATTAAGGTTATTGTAGAAACCATCCTCTTCCTAAAGAAAGAAGGAGAAGAGTTGCTTATTTGTCAAATATATATTGATGACATCATGTGTGGATCATTAGATAAAAACCTTTTAAATAAATTTTCATAATCCATGAGCAAAGAGTTTGAAATGAATATGATAGGAGAACATAAATATTTTCTTGGACTTAGTGTAAAGCAGTTGGATGATGGAACCTTCCATAGCCAAAATAAATACATCAATGATTTTCTTAAAAAATATGAAATGGATAATGCTAAGGCCATGAACACTCCCATGAGATCCACTGTTTAATTTGATAAGGACCCAAATAGAAATTTAGTATATCAGTAAATGTATAGCGGTATAATTGGATCACTTCTTTACTTAACTACTAGCAGACCAGATATAATGTTCAATGTTTGCCTTCGTGCTAGATTTCAAGTTCATCCAAAAGCATCTCACATGATTTCTTTTAAGAGAATCCTTATATATATTCTAAGCACTCCAAACCTAGGAATCTGGTATCCTAGACATAACACTTCTTTTGAAATCATAGGATGTTTTTATTCTACTTTTGTAGGATATAGGGTAAATAAAAAAATATCTTCTGGAACTAGTCAATTTATAGGACAATCCTTACTTTCTTGTTCCAATAGAAAATAAAATTCAGCATCCCTTTCCATAACTGAGCATAATATATAGTAGTAGGGAGTTGTGTGCTGAAGTCTTATGGATAAAGAAATAACTCTTAGATCTTAGACTACCAGTAGGAACCTTTCTAGCTATGTGTGACAACACTGTTTTAATTTACATATCCAAAAATCTAATTCAACACTCCCGTATAAAACATATAGATATTCGGCATCACTTCATAAGAGATCATGTAGCCAAGAGAAATATAGAATTGCACCATACAACTATAAGAGATCAATTAATATAAATCATCACAAAACCCCTAGCTTATGATACCTTTAACACCTTGAGGATAAAACTGGGTGTTATATACATTCATGCTTAATTAAAGAAAAAATTCAAAATTCAAAAAACAAAAAGAAACAAAAATAAATAATTTATTTTAAGATGTTTCTTGATCATCACACACACACCTTACTAAGTCACATGATTTTTTAAAGTTCATTAATATTGTATTATATGGTCTATGTTCGTATTGTACGATATGTATAGATTACAACCCCATAGTTAATGCAATGTTTCAGTTTAGATCAATGTAACATTCACATGATACTTTATGATACCTCTCTTCATACTATATGATCCACGTGTTACAAACAATTAAAGACTTCAATCCATATGGTATGAAATTATTACCATTCGTATTGTATGATACCACTTTATATTATACAATACACATTTCAATATGGAATTGGACGAATTCAATTTAGTCGATACGAAAATTATTTTACTTCATCATGTATTATATTTTTTCTCAAATGTCGTACTAATGACCCCTCAAGTTGAACAAAACTCTTTAAGATCATCCAGTATGATAGTGACCATACTGTACGATTTGACTACTTTTTCTAACATGTAGTCCAAACGAATTATTTACCTGATCATACTACATGAACATATATCATACTGTACGATTAATCAAAATTCTACAAATTTGATGGTTAGAATGGCTCACTTTACTCAACTTCTTTCATGATCCTATTCTCTAAATTGTCCTATTCTATGGCCAGTAGAAGTAAATGTGGACAATTGACTCATGGGAGATCCTCCTCCTCTTGCCATTTTGATGATCACTTCCTCTCTGCATGTGATGAAGATGCTATCATAAATATAAAGAGGAAAAAATTACCTCCTCCCGAATATTAAACCAACTTGCACTAAACTTGGAGGTGATAAGTCTTTTTTCCTCCACTACCCTTCAATTCCTTCTTACCCTAGCTTTTCCTTTCAATTCTAAACTTTTGTTCAATTTTTTAGCCAATTAAGATGAATCTAGAGACTCTACCTTGACCTCCTCTTTTTGCCATCGAAATGTACAAATCACTAAAGCTGATTTAGTAGAACACATAGGTCTTTCTAAGGACCTCACACTCAATCCCTAATCTCCCATGATTTGATTGGACTACTGTTAACTTAACCATTAAGAATGTGCCTTCAAATAAACACCAACCCCTAGTCCAAACTTTAAATCAAAATTCCTGTATAATCCATCATGTATTTCGTACTTATATTATACCCAAAACTTAGGATCGCGTTAACATAACCCTACTTCTCTATATTGTCACTTACCTCATAATATTAAATACTCAATTCAATGAAGCCCAACAAATTCTTGATTACATCCATAATATGACTCATATCCGACATCCAAATACCCGGAGAAAATAAAATGCTGCCTTAGGACATATCATAAGAAATATCCTAGAAAAAAAAATCAAATAACCTTTCTTACTCCACCTGATAATGTGACTATTTTATATTTTGATGCCACTTTTTGTATCCTTTTCCATCAGGGGCAAGAGCACGCTGAGCTAGATTTTGATGAAGAAGGGGAAGCTGCTCCTATAGGAGGAGCTCCACCACCACTAATACCACCACCTGCACATGGGCATACCCTCAGGATGATATTATTCAATGGTTCAAGTGACTAGAAACTCAATTGGACTATCATATCAAACAATAACACCAGCACACAAGGATGACATGTAATGGTTTGGAGATAGAATTACCTCGATAGATAATCAATTTCCCTCCATCCTTCAATTAATTTGGCTACCACCTCCACCACTATCTAGTCAAGATCCACCTTTCCAGTAATCTTTGTCTATTGTGTCTTCTTTTTTGTGTTTTTTTGGACTGCCTTCTTTATTTGTGTTTACCTTCTCTTTTTAGTGAATTCAAAAGGGGGAGAAAATATATGTTTCATTATATGTTTTATTGTTTTTATAAAAATTTTTGTTCATTTTACTTATTTTTATTATCTTTTAAAAAATTTACAAAAAAATTGTTATTAAACTTGAAATTTGCAGCACCCCCATTTTTTTAAATTCATCATCTAGTAAAGGGGAGTTTTGGAGGAATGGATATTTATCTTGCCTATCAACTAACATTATGAGATATTATCAAAAAAGGGGATCTTATTGTAATAGAGGATCCCTAGTTTATGATTTTGATAATGATAAATAAGATTGATTGAATTGTTACATTCTTCCTTAAGTATTTTAGATATTACATTTATCTATGAGCTCTAACATTTCAAGTAAGTATTTTGCGAGTTAGTGGTGATTGGAGAAAGTCGCGAAGCTCTCGTTTTTTATTCTAGAAAGAGAAAGTTTGAATTCTCTGTTTTCGCGGGTTTTTGTCTCGCCTCCAGCCATGGCGGCCTCTTGCCGTCGGCCTTCAGATCCTCCTGATCTGAATTTTCCCGTGGTTCTACCGAGATCTATTGATCGTCTTCCCCTGGAGCAATCGACGAACATCATCGGAACGCTAACTTCAAGATCGACTCTTCAGGTTTCTAAAGAACGACTTGATTCGCAATTCTCACCAATGTCTGATTTGAAGGGCAAGGGTTTATTAGATCCTTCATCTTCTGTCCTTAGAGGTAATGATGCTAATAGTATTGAAGATCTCCCTGATTCTTCAAATTTAATTTTTGGGACTCTAGATCGAGATATCCTTGTTTCCCAGAATTCTGCAAACCCGGGTGATACTGTTTCATTGGGCGATACGCATGTTGAAGATATGAAGAACCCGAAAACTTCTTTTATCAACGCTTGGTCAAGACCTCAATGCATCAAGATCAATTTTGATCCCAATTCCACTGTCATGTCCTCAGACGGGTTAGCAGTCAAACTTAACACCGAATTGGAAATCACCAATTCTAAAATTCTTCAGAATTCTATTGTGCTGAAGGTTCTTGGAAAGAATATTCCTTTCTCTACTTGCAGTATTGAGCTACGCAAATAATGGAATAGGTTTGGCAACTTGCATCTCACTTCCTTAGGGATGAATTGGATTATATGTTCTTTTAAGACCACCACTGCTATGGATGAAGTCTTAAGCAGAGGACCTTGGTACATTGGTGGACACATAATTGGGCTTGATAAATGGTCACCATCTTTTTCGCCGCTCTCTTTGAAAGGTTTAACAGCACCTGTCTGGATTCGCTTCCCTCACTTGCCTTTGCATTGTTGGGATGAAACCAACATAGCCATGATAGCTTCAAGAATTGGCACACCTTTGTTCTTTGATGGTAGATCCTTTAACTGGAGCAAAAAGGAATTCGCAAGGGTATGTGTTCGTATAAATCTTGAAAACAAATTACCTTCAGGTATATGGGTTGAAGGCTTAGGTGGAAGATTTTTTCAAAAAGTTGAATATGAAAAATTGTCCTCATTCTGCTACAATTGTGCTAAAATTGGGCATCTGAATTCGGTTTGCCCAGACCTTCTCAGTGCAACTGGAACCAGTAAATCACCGGCTGAAGTTACAAATGAAGAGTCCCACCAAGCTGATCAAAGTGACTATGGACCTTGGATGCACGTCAAATTCAAGAAGAGATCGAGACAGTTGAGGAACCGTGGAACTTCTTTTAGAAATGATGAGAAGATTGCGGGCACTTCTGGCAATACTAACCATCTTGATCCAGACAACTCTTTTCTAAACAAAACTGATGATCTCCCACATCAGAGTATTACAGCTCGCACGGATTTGAAATTAACCAGGAGTTCTGACATTCTGGATGATATTATTGAAATAACTGGCAGGGATTTCAATCCCCCTCTTCCACCTAAAACTGCCTCTGTAGCAGAATTACAAGTTTCAAATAGTTTTGGAATTCTTGATGATATAACTGACTCCAACACTGATGAAAAATCGGGAAGGCAATCTTTATATGATCTGGACAAAGTTATAGCTGGGAAAAATGAAACTCACTTGCTTTCTAGTGTTACTGAGCAAGCAACTGATCCCATCAGCATTCCCAACTGCCTGAAGACACTGGACTGTTCCGGAATTGATCAGAATGATTCTGATACTCTTTTGTCAGCTGAGGTACCCATCGATAATAATGCTGAAGGAATTGTTGAAGTTTCAATTTCAAAATCAGTAAAACAGAAAGCCAAGCCTCAATTAAAATTCTTGGGTCCCATTGTACCCATATCTAGAAAGAGAAAGGTGGAAGGGAAACTCGGAAAGAAAGGCGGGGACTCTTCCCCTCTGGTTAATCATTGTCCTCCTTAATCTTCTGGAACTGTAGAGGGGTCAAGAATAAAGAGACTGCCCTCTACCTTAGAGAAGTGATTAGAGATAATTCAGTTTTCTTTGTTGGTTTGGCTGAAACCAAAGTCTCCATGATTAATAAGACTGATGTTGGTCGTATCGTTGGCAATAGCTGGGATTTCTTTCACCAACCTGCAGTTGGCACTGCAGGAGGTATTATGATTATGTGGGATAGCAATTTGGCTAGCTTTACAGTGATTGAACATACCTCACAGGTTGTCTTCGGCGCTTTGACTACACCAAACAAGGGCATCTGGCATGTTGCCATGGTGTATGGTCATAAGGACTTTCAATTCAGACGTGATCTTTGGAATTATCTTGACAAGGTTATGATGCTAATGTACCTACGATTGTGGGAGGTGACTTCAACTGCCTCCTTTTAGCTGAAGACAAAAGAGGTGGTAAACGATTTAAATTAACTAAAGGAACCGAAGAAATGAAAACTTTTATGGTTAATCAAGACCTTCATGACTTATGCATTGTTGGTCCTAAATACACTTGGTGCAATAATAAGCACGGAATTACTAGAACTTGGGAATGGCTTGATCGCTGTTTATTAAATTCACCTGCCTTACAGTTGGTTCCATCTGCATATGCCAAGCACCTTCCACGAATTTCTTCAGACCACTGTCCAGTTGCTTTTAAGCTGGATGACACTAAGTATTTGCATCCTAAAACCTTCAGATTTGAAGATACATGGAGATCCTATCCTGCTACTAAAAGCATTGTTGCTAAAGCATGGAACCAGCATGACTACGGTGATGACTCTGAGATCCTCAACATAAAAATCAAGAGAACCTTGAAATCCCTTTTTTTCTGGAATAGAAACAAGTGCAAAAGCTTAAATCAGCTAAAAGATGAACTGCAGAATGATATTCTCAAATTGCAATTGCAAGAAGATGAAGCGGGTGGTCTCAGTCCAGAAGATCTTGAAACGCTCTACAGTAAAGTTAGAGAGTATAACGTCACTCTAGTGAGACTCTCTACTTGGTGGAACCAGCGCGCCAAAGCCAATTGGATTGAAGATGGTGATACAAACTCTAGATTTTATCACACCTATGCGACAGCTAGGAAGAATGGCAAGGTGATCAGACAAATTAAGGATGAGAACAATACCACGGTGGATGATTTGGACAGAATTGAATCAGTTTTTTTTAAGTTCTTTGAAGACAAGTGTAAGCCAAGAAGCTGTAATATCCAGAACTGGCCTGATATTGATCACAAACATAAACTTGATATTGCTGATATTGATCGCCTTATTTCAGGTTTTTCTGAAACTGAATTCTTCAATGCCGTCTCCCAGCTTGGCTCAAACAAATCTTTGGGGTTAGATGGCTCAACTTCTTCGTTCTTCAAATTTTATTGGGATATTATCAAAGATACTACTTGGAGAGCTATCATTCATTTTTTCACCACTGGATGCATGAACGGAGCTTGGAAAGACACCTTGATTGTTCTTATTCCTAAGGTCAATAATCCGGTAACTCCTTTCAACTTTCGTCCTATAAGTCTTTGTCAAACTATCTACAAAATTGCTACTTCTATGATAGTTAATAGACTTAAAATCTTCATTCCTAAACTCGTCACCGAGGAGCAAGTTGCTTATGTTCCGGGTAGATCTATGTCAGATCACTGCCTCTTGGCTCTTGAAATTTTTAATAAATTCAGAATCTCAAAAAACAAGAAAGGTTTAATGCGATCAAGCTTGATATGGCTCAAGCTTTTGACAGTATGTGTTGGAAGACATTGGAGAATGTCCTTCACTGGTTTGGTTTCCCAGAAAGTTTCTCCAACCTCATTCTAGAATGTGTCACTGGAGTTCGGTTCTCTATTCTCCTGAATGGTAAAGGAACGAGATGGATTGAAGCCAAGAGTGGCTTTAGACAAGGTTGTCCCATGTCGCCTTACCTTTTTATTATGTGCTCTCAGCTTCTGTCTAGCTTAATTCAGCAAAGAGGTCTTCAAATTGGCATCCATACGTCCAATAGAGCTCCTAAAATTACTCATTTACTTTATGCTGATAATGTTTTGTTGTTTGGCAAAGCCTCGTCTCTCAGCTCCGTGTAATGATGAATTTAATCAAAGAATATTGCGGATGGACTGGGCAAGGTGTAAACCAGAGCAAATCACAGATTATTTTTGGGAGTTCTACTAACCAATCTATGAAACGTAAGATTTGTAAAAAAAATTGGATTTAAGATTGTCAAGGAATTTCACTATCTTGGCATTAAAATTGCTTTCAGAAGGCTGACTAAGAATGACTTTCAATTTGTCATTGATCATGCTTTAGATAGACTCAACTCTTGGGGAGCTCGGTTCCTCTCTATGGCTAGTAGAATAATTCTAGCAAAATCATCACTTCTATCGCTTCCTACCTTTGTCTCTACTCACTCTTTAATCCCAAAGAAAATTCTTTATGATTTGGACCGCATCTGCCACGACTTCATTTGGCATCAGAATAAAGATAACAAGGGACTACATTACATCGCTTGGGATGACCTGTGCACACCGAGAAACCGTGGAGGACTGGGTATGCATTCCTCAGTTAAAAGAGTTGGACCTTTACGTGCCCGCTTAGCCTGGATATTTTATCAAAATCCTTCCTCTCTTTTGTTCAAATGCTTGACTGCTAAACAAGCTTCGGATATTTGGAATGGTAAGGCAAAACAGGGACATTCTGCTGCCAGATCTATTATCGCCAATGGAGTTTCATTCCTCAAGCCTATCATTAGATGAAAAATTGCCAATGGTGCTAACATTAACGTGATGGATGATACTTGGCTTCTAGACAAGAATTTTAAAAAATGGCCAATGCTAGCTGATTGTATTGGTTTGGAAAATCTTACATTGCAGAATTTTCTTAAGGACGGTCTTTGGAATTATACTGAACTCAACCGCTACTTCAATCCAAATTTAGTCAAACTCATTGTTACACATTGTATCATCCAGAATGATGACAATGACAGTATGGAGCTTCTTTACCAACATTCAGTCAAATCAATCACTTCGTTGGCATATGCCGAAGTGATTAAATTTCAGAATACCTTTGAAGATCATGGCTTTGCTATTTGGCTACGTAAGTTGAAGCTTAAGCCAAGGGTTGAGCTTTTTTGGTGGCGTCTGAGCAGATTTGCCATTCCAACGAATGAGTTTTTGAAATTCAGAAGGCTAACTACTAATGATCTTTGTGCTTATGGTTGCCTGGATACCGAAACCAGTGAACATATCTTAATTCGTTGTAAGTCTCTAACTGAGATTTTGAATAAACTGAGAGCTTGGGGATTCTACATTCCATTATTTATCTCTCTTGATGATTACTTCCAACATCTTAAAATGCTTTCCTGTAAAAGACCTGATACTGTTAGGCTTTACTGCACGGCAGTTTATTACTCCTGGAATCACAGAAATGACAAGAAGCATTGCAATCCGGCTTCCCCTATTTCTATGATTGCTGCAAATGTGATCTTTGCTGCCACTAACAAGTTCCAATTTCTAGTTAACTGGGATGTTAACCTCCTAAGGGAGTCCGATACTACTTGGCATCCCCCACCACTAGATTGGATCAAATTTAACGTTGATGCATCACTCCTGGACTCTAGCTTAGCAAGTATTGGCGGTACAGCAAGGGATTCTAAAGGAAATTTACTACTTGCATTTGGGAAGAAGAGATTACATTGGGATATAAATCAACTAGAATTGGAAGCAGTCTACGCTCTGAAAGATTACATATCCAGGATTGGAAACTTAATTGTAAAGGACTGATTATAGAGGGAGATAACTACAATGTTATCAATTTTTTACATAACTCTGTCGTGAAGAATGCCGCTGCTGGTCAAGACACCGAGAAGCTCTACTTCTTACACGACTTCAATAAGGTGATTTTTCAACATACTGATAGGAATGGTAATAAAGTTGCTGGCTTATGCGCAACTCTTGCATTGAAGAACGATTTCTTTTTTTATTCTTTTTCTTCTGCCGATATTCCTTCTTCCCTATTATGTCTTTTGAAGAAGGATTTTGAGGCTGCTTTTCTTTGAACTTGTTGTATCTTTTTCCTTTTAGTCTTTAATGCATCTTTGCAATCTTCAAAAAAAGAAAAAGTAAGATATACACTGCTCAAGACTACTCAAGACTTAAGATTGGATAGAATAGGATGTAAATAAGTCTATAATTTTTATTTTCCATTTTTTGAATCTGGCTGCAAAAGTGTCTATGCAAATTTGGTGACCATGTACACATATAGGGGGAGAGAATTTTTTTCTAAGTAAAATTTTATTCTAAACATATCACATTGTATAATTTTTAATCGTATTGCACAATCTTTTATCTTAAAATAGGCTTAACGGCTAATTGAAATATTAGGTTTTATGAACTAATGAACTAATCATACTATACGATCTGGATCGTACTATACGACTCATTTCAATCTAAAAATCCTAGCCTCCAAATTAATTTAAATAAGATTTTTAAAATTAGTTTTTTGAAATAATCATACTATGAGATGTGAATCATATTATACAAATATTTGAAATCTTACTAAAATTAACTCCTATAATTAGTAAATTAAATCATGATTTAATTAATGATTATCGATCAATACTATACGATGTAGATTTTACTAGACAACAAACATAGAAGAAATTTGGTTATCCCAAAGATCATACCAAACGAAACTCTGATTTTTGAACTAATTATATTGTATGATATTTATCATACCAAATAATTGGAAGAAATGAATTTAGTCGTCCTAAAGATCTTGCTAGACGAAACTACAATTATTAAACTAATTGTATTGTATGATATTCATATTGTACTAGGTGATTTACTTGAAAATAACTAACCTTGTTATATGATAAGAACATTATGGGATAACTGACAGAGATGGCTTTCAGTTATCCTATAAATCATTGTGTATGAATGAAAAAAATCAAACATATCGTAGTGGACAATCTCTGGATCATACTGTAAGATGTGTTCATAAAATTTGAACAATTGTTCATATCGTACTAGACTGGACTAGTTTTGCAATGATCATATTGTATGAACAGTGACGACTAACTTGAATTTTTATAGTTTTCTTTAGCCTATTATAAAAAGAAATATTTTATTTTTTTCTAAATCATGCTTGGATTGAAATATGTCAGAAGGATGAACTTTGAGAGGAAACTTTTGAGAAGAAAATGAGGTTTTGTGAGAGGAAGGAGATGGTGAGCTTGAGTGTGAGGGAGAAGTAGTGTGAGGGGATCACACAGTTGCTCCGGAATAGCTACATCCTTGCTTCTTCTGTGGCCTTTGTGAGTTTTTAGGAAGCTCTTTAAGTAGAGAGGCTTCTTAGTACAGTCCTCGAGGTTCTCTTCCTTCTCCAAGAGGGAGACAAAAAAGCTGAGGTTCTCTACCTTCTCTAGGAAGGAGAAAAATAAGTCAGGGTTCACTGCTGTCACCAAGATGGTGACATAGCTTCTGGCACTCCGCTGCATCAAAATTTTGGTGAAAGTAAGTTTATAAAGGCTTCTCCACCTTGTTGTAGGTGTAAAAGGAGAATCACTTTTTGTTAGTGCAAATTCTCAAGATGGAGGACTCCAGGGAGTGGATATAGGCCAAGTTTAACCGAACCACTATAAAATATCTGGAGTGCTTTTTTTATTTTTTGCATTTTACATTTTGCATTAAATTTTCTTTAAAATTTCTTGATGAATACTGAGATCAATATTTTATTGTACAATTTAGAATCTCATCATCTTTACTGAAATTATTGTTATATTATTATATTTCACTTCAGGTAATTGAATTACTTATTTGAAAATTCAAAAAAAAAAAATCTACAAAAAAAGTATTTCTGCTTTGGATTATTTTAAAGTGTCAATTCACCACCACCCCCCTTTTTGGAACATCTCAAATTTTCAAAATTAAGTGGCACTTGCCACATGGACTCTACATTTATGTAATGACTGATTGATATTGATTGTTTACATTGATTGTGCTTTAAATTGCCTACTTTTTTAGGTTTCTTTCTTACATGTAGCTTTTGATTTAACCTGGAAATCCTCAGAGGCTCATGACAGAATGTTAAAAACTTTTTTACTAAAATTAAATTAAAAATACCATACTTACATAGAAATTTAATCGATTTGATAAAATAAGCTCAAGTTTTGCCGAGAGTTAGTATGTATTCAAATTAAAGTCTTCTCCTCCTTGTTAGGTACCTTCCTTCCTACGGGTTCAAGTAGACCACCTTGTCTATTAGGATACAGTTCTATCAACGGGATGTTGTACAATTTCTAAGAAAAAAAAATGTTTTAAGCCTTCTTAAAATCACTTCATACTAATTCTATATAAAAGGTCAATCAATATGCATCGCATTAGAAACCAACTAAAAATTTAATAAATTTTAATTGCATTTTAAATATTAATCATCTTATATAGGTAGTGGGGCCACTTAGAAAATTCTCTAGTTGTCAGCAACAATTCCTTAAAATATAAACAAAAAGCCAACAAATCTTGCATAAAATACCAAACTCATAGTTTTAAAGTGCTCAGATGGTTAGCTAGCTCTCCAATCTAAGCCGAGATAAACCTAGGTTTGCACTATATTTGCTAGGAACAGACTACTATTATTTAGTGCCAAAATTAGACTTAGGATCCGTGGTGAAGTCAAAATCATATGACCCCAACTTCGGGAATGTAATCCCAACTTACAAATAAATTGATAGCTCAAATAAAAATTATCTTCAAATGAAAATTTTAAGCCTGACACATTAGATATGCCGAGGCATTTTTAAATTATTTAAGAAACCCAAAGTGCCTCCTACTTCTCCTTTGTTGTTTTACAAAAATAAGTGCTCAAATTTTGATCAAATCCCAATTGAAAGTTTAAATCTCATTCCTTTGATACCACTACTTGAGAATTCTAAATAAATTTTTTGTCATTATTTTAATCGAGAGTTTTCATAGGAAACTCAAGTTTCCCATGATACAATTAATTATAAGGGCCTGTGCTCATACGAGATTAATGACCCCAGATTAGTTTTAAATATTCAATTAATTCTACTTGGAAAAATTAAAATCAACGATGATCATTATCGTCATTTTAAAACCATGGATAATAAGTAATATTTCCTTTCCATGAAAGATATATCATTTATTAACATGCATTTGAATATGAAATTAATGATACTTCATCAAGATTATTATTGTCAAATACTAGATCGAACGTTATTTTGACACTTCGGGGTCATATACAATTCTTCCTTGAATTTGACTATCATAATAAGGTTGAAATATTTAGTTTTTCTTTTTCTAAACTCCTTAAGGAATGATATTATTGCCTTTCAAGGTGATATATAGCATTCATAATGAAGGTGTTCGACTTCAACACTGAAATTCCATAAATAAAATTTTCTCAAAGAATTTAATTGTAATTTACTTTGCATTTTTTCTGAAGTAATGCAAAGCTTGTTTTCAACCAAACAAGTGTTATGAAAAGAATCAATAGATCTAAAATCCAACTAATTATCTTGCTAGAAAAAAGAATTCACATTATCATATCCCCACATATTAAACAACTCACCAAGCCATTTAGTTTATAAAATCTAGACCAGATATCAGGTTGCCCTTGTTTAACGAAACACTTGGAAGGATGAGAGTTTATATAATATTTAAAATTCATAAAATTAGCCCATAAGGATTTGTTTTTCTTGAAATTACAGTAAATCTTGATTAAAAAAACCTTTTAACCATGTCCATAATAGATTTATAACCTAACCCACTTTAAGTGTAAGGACCATAAGCAAAATCTCAAAAGCTCCAGTGAGTCCTCTTAGAGATCGGAGACGAGCCCCAAAAAAATCTATTAAGAAATCTATCAATTCTGGAACATACCTCAACAATCGGATTAGTAGTTTGGAGTAAGTAGAATTGCATATAACATCAAACCCCCCCCCAACCCCAACAAAACAAAAAAAATAGTATTTTTTATATTTAAAATAGAGCCCACATTCACTTTCAAATTTATTAGGAGAAATATGAATAACTTTGACATTGTTAATGGCTTCATTACAAAAAATAATGATGTCATTAGCAACGGAAAGATGAGAGACATTCAAACCAACACTAGTTTTATAGTAAAGGGTTTGATAATGCATAAAACGTTGATGCATGGCTCTAGATAAATATTCAACAACAATAATATAAAGGTATCAAGAAAGAGGATCCCCTTTCCTCACCTCCTGACCACCTTCATTACTATGCTTAGACTTACCTTTTTGATGTCTAAATTCTTCCTCAAAATATTGGAGATTAATAAGATTATTCTTGACAAAAATAAGGTTGTTCTTATTAGTATCACACTAGTTATTAATAAGAACCTCATCAAAATGACTGACTTCACTTTCAGCTTTACTCATCAAAATGATTGACTTCACTTTCAGCTTTACAATATTATCAAAGATATTATCAAAAACTTTCTTATTCCACCATCTTAACTCTTACTTGAGCCTTTTAAGCTCAAGAGCAAACACAACCATCTCATTAAATCCCTCCTAATATAAAATAGGAGCCTTCCAATTAGATTTAACCACCTCAAATAAATTAAGAGAAATAAATCACATGATTTGAAATCTAAAAGGAAAGGCCACAGAATTGATTCTTTGACTAATACTCATAAAGGGAGGGGTATGTTCATTTCCAATGTAAAAATATATTAATTTTTTAAGAGACGTGTTTCCCGAATTTGTAAAATATTTTGAACAGATACTTAGAAGAATATTTGCAAAAATACAAAGGTAAAAAGGAAGCTGGGAAAAACTTAGCAAGAGGCCCCAGAAGATAATTTTCTCGATGGGAATGAAAGTTAGGATTAGCCATTACTAGAAGTACCAGCAACGTATTCGCTAGGATTTCTGGTGTCTGAATTCTATTATCGTTTGCCCATCCAAGGGGTATTCCAGTATACTGTAAATCTCTTTTGATATGCTGCAATTTTTATAGGAATTCAAAATCTTTTTTTGGTTCATTTTTTGGTCTTCATGAACGGATTCCGACATGATTATTCCCAAGAGATGGAAATTCATTATAAATGCATTTTATTAATGTATTTTGATAATTCTCGCATATGTTTTCTATCGGAAATGACTACTTTCCTATTGTGAACTGCAACAAAGTCAGCAAAAAAGGTTAGGGTCACATTTATATTCACATATATGTGATCATCAGAAGATTTATGAGCCATATATTTTTTATACTAGCTATATCAATTCCATACAACACATGTTAAGAATATTCTTGTTGTGATTCAGTGTTCCTCTTTTTGTTTTTAGAGTTGGAAGTAACAATTATAACATAATAAATAATGACCTACTACAGAAAAATCGTTTATTAAAGGCGGAAATAGACACTTTTCCGACAAAATATCAGTGTTGAGGCGGTTTTCCAGCGGATTTTTTTCCGCCGGTATAAGTCATGTAGGAAACGCAATGCATCAGCACTTTCCTGCCCATAATTATTTCCAGCGGCTTTCCGGTAGCTTTTCGGCTATTTTCCATTTTGATTGCGGTGGTGGTCAGAGCGGCGGCTTCCGCATAATAGCCACTGGAGATTTCCCCAGCGGTTTTCTGGCGATCAGACCACCAGTATTTAATGACTTTCCTGTATGAACATACAACTTACCCATAAAATTTTCAATATTTGGTGCAAAATGTAGATAGCTTCCAATCCCTCCAATGTATTGGAGACTCCATTTGCGTCCAAATATTTAACAAGTAACGTATCTCTTTTATTTTTTTATCCATTTGTTTAGAGTCTTCTTTCCTCTTTTTTGTCAATTAGAAAATAGCCTAGTTTAGATTTTATTCATAATTCATTTACTTTTTTGCGGTTAATAATTACTCTTTGAATTAGTGCTGTCATTGACACCAAAAATTTGGTAGCATCAAATTTCAAAGCTGTGAAAAATGAATGATGAATTGTTGGGAGTGAAGATGTGGATAAATTAGATGTTCATCCTTAGACGTGCAAAGCTGGAAGAATATTATCGTGCAATATGAAACTATACTACAGAGTGTAGTTGTTATCTAAGAAAATGTGTATTTGTTTATTGACGTTAGTCCTATGGTTAAATGATTATCATAATAATAATAAATTGGGTGGAGCACTTTTATGATAATCCTCTTAAATTACTAGCTCAAAATGCTAAAATTGAAGAACACAAGTCCTTCATGGGGGATCATTTTTATTATGTTGATAATGTTAATGTAAAAGTGAAATTACATCAACATTGTACCGCATTTCTCTTATTTTAATCAGATGTCTTAAAAGCATATTATGGTTTTTCATTTTATATTTATTATATGTAAATAAATAAAATTATATTAATTTTTGGAGTGCTAGAAAATTCTTGATGATAGAGTGATAGAGTGAGCGAGTCATAACTAGGTTTCCGTGTTTACCCAAATCCGACATGGAATTTGAAATAGATCAAAAATCAATACCCGTACCTAACCCGTTCTTCAAACTGGTTGACCCTAATCAGAAATTTTTTGTTCGGTTTCGAGTCGGGTTTTTGCTTTGTGTCAATTTTTGACACCCATACGAACATTGTAGACTATTTAAACTTAGTCAAGCCTCGTGAGATTTCCCTTTTTCTAAGCTGTTTACATAAAACTAAGGTGTTTCTTGCATTTAACTCTTTTATCTTTGTGCGATGTGGATCTTTTGTAAAGCTAGAATGCAAAACTCCATCTATCACCAATGAATTTTCTAACATGTAACATTAATATGTACTTTTTTTTTTAATTTAGGCTTCATTTGGGACAGCTTTCTTACGGCTTTCTAAAATAATTTTCCAGTACAAAAATTTTTTATTGATTAATTTTTTGTATTAAAAAATTATTTTAAAAGAAGCAAAAAAATTGTCACAAACGAAGCCACAATTGCAACATGTTCAACATGCATGACACATATATTCTACTAGTAAATTCTTATTAATTAGTCTACTAATCAAAATAAAATTTACAAATAGAAAAGATCACACAATAAAATCAACTAAAAAAATATTTTTAATCAATAAATTAAAAAAATCCAAGCATATAAATCAAGGGCTTTAATGCAAGCTTTTAAAGAGGTTAAATAGGTACAAAGGTTTAAAGTAAACTGTTTCAATAATTTAAACTTTAGTAACTAATAATTGCTTTCTTGATCCTCAATTTTGTAGCCATTATAGCTTCATTTGGGATTGCTTTTTACCTGTTTCTTAAAATAATTTTAGTATAAAAATTTTAATTTTTTTCTAGAAAACTGCTTTAAGAAGCAATAAAAAAGTCATCCCAAACAAAACCTATGTCTTTAAATAGTGGTTGTTGTAAACATTATTCTCAAGAACAAAATTTAATTGTTCCTATTTCTTAAGTAACAAATACATTAGTAATAAAATTAGTTAAAAATTCTTTCTAAAGATTGATTGAACTCCATTTTATGTGTATTCATCAATCATTACTGTTTAAAAAAGTTATACAATCCACTATATTATTTTGATTCATCTATCTATCAAAATTGAAGTATAATCCTATTTACCTTTGGATTTGTCTGATTAATATAGAGGTACCTAGGGGTGCAAATGAGTCGAATCGATCTAGAGACAGGGGTATTTAAGCCTAAGCTGACTGTCAAACACTGATCTTGAACTCGAGTCTAGCCCGAGCTCGACTCGCCAGGATAGAAAGCATATCGAGCTGCTCGTCTAGTCAGAGCTCCGATCCTGCATCTTCCCACATTCGCTTCCCCACTTTTTTGTTTTCCCGCCCACCTTCTCATCTTCTCACCTACCTTCTAATCTTTCCGCCAGCAGGCCGCAAAGGAAATTATGTTCCGTCTTCTCGTAGATGAACTCAATTCCGCGAGCTAAGATTCGAGTTTTGTTTTCCCTCCAGCAACGAAAACTCAGTTCCATTTTCTTGCCCCCAACGGAAACTCATTCCACTCAACGAGCTCACGAGTAGATCGGAGGGCTGCTCGAACTCTAGCTTGATAAGCCGTCGAGTTCGATAAGCTCAACTCGTTGAGCTCGAACTGGTTTGACTCGATTGCACCCATAAAGGTACCCAAATAAATTACATTTTTTTTATAACAATATTTTTTTTTAGTTTGGGCAACATCAAAGAATCATTTGTAGCAATGCTTTAGAAAATATTAATTTGACGTTGCTCCTATTTAATAAACAAATGAAAAAAGAATTGATGAGTAAGAGAATAAATAATAAAAAAAGTATTATTTTTTATCTTTTTTGTCATTTAGTTATATCACTTTTATTTTATAAGAAAATAAGAGGATTATATTACCTGATGCAAAAAATTTAAATATTTATATTAATATAAAGTTAAAATTTTTTATTGGCTATTTAACCATGAAATTCTTATTTCAAATAAATATATCATTAATGTTTTTTTTAAGAATAAAATACTAATTTTTAAATAATATTTGAAATAACTAAAATATCAATAAATTATTTAAAAATAATTAAAATTTAAATAGTAAATATATAAATATGCTAAAAAACATTTATCGCGTAATATCTATCTACTCAAAATTTGCTCAAAACGAGCGCCCATGGCTTTAGAAGTCAACACTTTTGTACACGTGAGAACGGAGCGGTGCAAGAGCTGGCATTCACATCACCTAAAGTACCCATCTCCTTCTCTCTCTCAACCTCTTTCTCTCTCTGTACAGCAACATTGTGAACCTTACCGTCTCCCTTTCTATCTACCTCTCGAAGCTATAGCTTCATCCCCCAGCAGAGAAAATCAGTCTCTGTAACATCAACAGCTACATCAGCAGCAAGCAACAGCCAAGCAAATCCCATCATTCCTCTCCTTTTCCCCCCTTCCCTTCTTCACATTCTTTCCTTTCCTTCTTGTACTTTTCTGTGTTAGAACCATAGGCCCACAGCGATCGCCCCACCTATTATCTTGCCTTTTAAGCATTTCATCCCTTTTCCCGATATTCCATCTTACTTACCTTCCTGCACCCCCTCTCCTTCGTCCACTCCACCCCTCTTTCTCTCTCTCCACAACTCTCTCCTCCATGCCTGGATGTCCACAGCAAGGTAATCCTTGTTTACTCATCTTATGCTCAGTTGTTCGAATCTGGAATCTTCTCTTTTACCACGTTTTTGTTATCATCTCTTCTTTTGCAGGCAGAAGCTGCAAGAAGACATAAGAGAGAATATTAAAAGGCAAGCTGATGCTTCCAATCACATGGCTCGACACAGTCTCCTCGGCTCCGTTGGTGTAACCTTAAATACAATAACTCCCTGCGCCGCCTGCAAGCTTCTTCGCCGCCGATGCGCCCAAGAATGCCCTTTCTCCCCTTACTTCTCCCCTCATGAACCCCAAAAATTTGCGTCTGTTCACAAAGTTTTCGGCGCCAGTAACGTCTCTAAGATGCTCATGGTATGTAGTTACATATATGTGTACGAATTTGATTTGGTACTAATGAAAAAAAAAAGTAACTTTTCTTTTTAATCATCAGGAAGTTCCCGAGTCTCAGAGAGCCGATGCGGCTAACAGCCTTGTCTATGAAGCTAACGTGAGGCTTCGAGATCCGGTTTATGGGTGCATGGGTGCGATCACGGCGCTGCAGAGGCAGGTTCAAGCTCTTGAGGCGGAGCTCGCCGCTGTGAGAACCGAGATTCTGAAGCACAAGTATAGACATGCAGGAGTCCACGCTGTTCTTTTCGCCTCATCCACCGATGTCTCGGTTGCCGAACCACCACCTATACACGGCTTGCCGCCGCCTCCACCGCCTCCTCTCCCCTCCGTTATCAGAGGCACGATTTCTTCAGCTATGTTTCCTCCAGCTCCATCTAGCTCCACTGACTACAGCTCTATCACAAACGAAAATGTCACGTATTTTGGATGATAACCTTGCAAATTATTAGCACTGTATTGTTTTTTTTTTTTTGGGGGAAATATATAGTCTTTGAGAAATAATGCAATTTAAAGAGGATGGGAGGTATTCATTTGCTAGCTGATGAAAATTGTAATATCTTTTATGTTGGCTATATTTAAGCTCTTGATGATGTTTTTCTTTTCTATATCATTGTTTCTTTTGGTTACTCAAATCTTTATATATTATTGAATAGTTGAGATTTATATGCTGAGTGATCTGTTTTTTTATTCTTGCAATCCTCTTTTTGGATTGGAAATGCGGAAAGCAGGAAAAGCATAATATATTCTGATCTGATTAGAGCCTTCTTTGCTTGATTTTTCAATCTTCGATGTTGCTGGTGTGAAGATAAAAGGCCCAGTTGCAGAATAAATATACCCTTGTACATAAGGGGAGAAGATTCAGAATGCTTTTTCCCGTGGAAAGTGGAAGCCCACTTTAGGTAATGGTTCCCCACCTATACCGAGTGGGCAGATCGCATGTACATGGGAAGTGGTCTACTGTTGTGTGCATAACCTTTCACATGTTTGTCAGAAAACTGAAGATCTCGAAGTCCTATACATTTAATGGAAGGGGACAAAAGGGTTTATTTCTAATTTGATCGGCCAGTTTCTGCAAACTAGAACCTTCTGAAATGGATAGCTTTTTTTTTTTTTTTTTTAAGGGAATTGAAAATCTTGGCTTCTTTTTAAAAGAGATGAGAAGTTCCCCTGTGCTATTATCTATTGACTATTTAAGGGCTTTTAGAGAGATTTGTAGATTTTGGGTGATGAAGAGTTCTATTTAAGCAACCCAATCTAATTTGTGTTTGAATATTATTTCCGGGCAAATCAAATCTTTTTCTTTCTTAAATAATAATTTTCAATTATCAAACTTAACATAATCATTTTTATGAAATCCCAAGGAAGCTTTGTATAATTTGTGTATATGAATATCTGCACTTGCTAAGGAAAGAAAAGTTTAAAACTGACTTGCAATGCATACACTTTCTGCCCATATAAGTATCAAATGGTTATATAAACATATATATATATATATATATATATATATATATATAAGATTTCAGCTTTTAGGAATGTGCCACCTATAGAAGAGAAAGCAAAGTACCAAATCTTACAACATATGGTAATTAAAACATACCCAAAGATAAGAACAAAAAATAACAGCACTGTGAGAAACAATTTATTAATTATCTGTTCTCCAAAGAAGATAAGAGAGGAGAATAGATTTGTTTTCTCTCAAGGGCATTAGGAAATGAGCTTTTTTTTTGGCTAATAACGATTTTCATGATGTAGGTGTAAGTGGTCCAAGATTTACTTGGTGTAACAAGAAAGAAGGAACATCAAGAATTTGGGAAAGATTGGATAGATGTTTGATTAACTCGGCCGCCATTCAAAGTGTTCCATTTGCTCTGGTTAGGCATCTTGCAAGTGTTGCTTCGGATCATTGTCCAATTGTTTTCAAGATTAATGAATGTCCTTGTCCTCAAATGAAGTTCATCTGGTTTGAAGATGTATGAAAAATGTTTCCTGCTGCTTGGAATGTGGTCTTCAAAGCATAGAAGAAATCTGATTTTGGTGATGATGCAGAAATTCTAAATAGGAAGATGAAGAGATCGTTGAAGGCTTTGTATTTCTAGAATAAGAATAAGTTGAAGAGCTTAAATGAACTCAAGGAGTTGAAGAGGGAGATTTTGTGTCTTGAATTAAAAGAAAGTGATGCTGGTCTTTCATTTGAAGATTTGAAGTAGCTTAAAAGGAAGATGAATAAGTTGAATGTGAGATGAAGTCGGCTAGCTACTTAGTGGAATCAGAGGGCTAAGGTGAGGTGGGTTGATGAAATGGATTCTAACTCCAAATTCTTCCATAATTATGCTTCAACTAAGAAGAATGGTAACTTCATTAGAAAAATAAAATATGAGAATATGCAGTTAGTTGAAGATCAACAGGATATTGAGGCCATGTTCTTTGAGTATTTTAAGAAGAAATCGAAATCCAGAAAACGTGATTTAACGAGCTGGCATGTTGCTTTTCTAGATCATAGAATTGCCTTAGAAGAAGGTTATAAGCTAGATGAGGATTTTACTTTCTTTAAAATTTATGAAGTAGTGCAGCAAATGGCGAATAACAAGTCTCCTGGGATTGATGGTATGACTACATCTTTTTAAAAATTTTGTTGGGAAATTGTTAATAATGACACTTAGAGAGAAATTGATAGTTTCTTTAAATTGGGTCATATGAATCTGATGTGGAAGGATATGCTTATTGTGATAATTCCTAAAGTGAAAAATCCCATGGAACCTTCTCAGTTTAGACCAATTAGTTTATGTCAAACTATTTATAAGATTGTGGCAAGAATGTTATTGAATAGTTGAAGTGGTGTCTTCCTAGAATCATTACTGAAGATCAGGTTGCCTTTATCCCGAGAAGATCGATGTCGAACCATTTACGCCCAGGAAATGTTTCATAAATTTAAATTTTGTACATCTAAGAAGGGTCTTATGACAGTCAAGATTGATATGGAGCAAGCATATGATAGTATGGGTTGTTTGACACTAACTAAACAATGGATTGGTTTGGTTTTCCAATCAGATTCTCCAAGTTGATCATTGAATGCGTGAAGAATGATAGATTTTCTATTTTTATAAGAGGATGTCCAATTGGATTAATGCAAAGAGTGGATCCAGACAGGGATGCCTGCAATGCCCATTCTTATTTATTATGTGCTCTCATATTTTATCAAATCCCATTCTTCAAAGAGGTGTTGAGTTGGGTATTAAGATTATGCCTCAAGTGGAGAAAATTTCAAGTTTATTGTATGCTGACGATGTTCTTCTCTTTTCTAATGCTTCTCATAAATAGACAGAAAATATGAAGGATGTTTTGATCAATATTGTAGTTGGATGGGACAGAAAGTGAACAAAAAGAAATCTTAAATCCTCTTTGGAAAATCAGTTGATGTGGCAAGAAAAAGGAATATTTCTAAGATGCTTCGTTTTAGAAGCGTCAAGGAGTTTAAGTATATGGGAGTTAAAATAGATTTGAGAGGATGAAGTCTTCAAATTTTCAAGAAATCATGGATCATGCTTTGGAGAAATTTAATGTTTGGGGAAACAAATGTCTCTCCTTACCTTAGAGAATTTTACTTGTCAAATCTTCACTCTTATCTCTTCCAATTTTTCTAGCTACTCATTCTTTAGTTCCAAAAGGTGTGATATTGAATCTTAATTTTGTAGAACATTCATTTCGCATAAAGATAAGGGTAAGAATGTATTACATTATGTGGCATGGGCTGATTTGTGTAAACCAAAGATGCTGGGAGGAGCGAGCATTCATTCGATCCTTAACAAAGTTGGTTCTTTGAGAGCAAGGTTGGCTTGGAGTTTTATCCAGAATCCCTTATCACTCCTTAATCACATTATTGCTATTAAATATGTTAGGGATGTGTGGAATGTGAACATTAAAAGAGGATCCTCATCGACTTGGCAAATATAGTGGATAGTGCTAGCCTTCTTAAGCTGGTTACTAGATGGAGGGTGTCCAATCGTAACAAGATTAGTATTCTTGATGATGCTTCGATCTTGGATAAAGAGTTGAATAGATGGATTACATTTATGGATCATGCTGGTTTATATGATTTGAAAGTTCAAAGCTTATTAACTTCTGATTGAAGATGGAATTATTCAGAAATTCATAAGTTCTTCAATGTGGATTTGGCTTTCTTAATTATGCAGGTTCAATATTTTCTATAGCTGATGAATATCATGTTGAACTGGTGCAGCAATACTCGGGAAAATTAATTTCTTCTATGGCGTATCTTGATGGATTGGAAGATATTTATGTGGAAGACACTGATGTTGTTATGAAATATCTTTCAAAATTGAAACTCAAGCCAAAGATTTATTATTTTTGGTGGAGACTTAGTAAGGATGCTCTTCCTACAAATGAATATCTTAATTATAGAGATATTACTGAGATTACTTCTTGTGTAAGAGGATGTGATGAGATTGAGAGTATATCTCATATATCCATGCAATGTAAGTACCTCATTAAGATTATTATGAAAATTAGAGAATGGGGGTTCAATGTTCTAATTTTTCAATCTATGGAGGAAGGTGTTGTGGAACTTAGAAGACTTTCAAATATGAATCCAATTATTGTGCTGGTCTACATGACTGCGGTGTTCTTTTCTTTGAAGAATAGGAATGCTGTTAAACATGGAGGTGCTGTTTCTTCAGTTTCAGTGACCTCAGCAAATATCTTGGTAACAGTTACATATTGAAGAGTTAATCCAATACTAGAAGACTGGGATGTTAGTCTCCATTCAGAGTTTTTGAATAAATGGCATCCCCCATCACTAGATTGGATTAAAATCAATGTGAATGCTTCTTTGCGAAGTTCTAATCATGGAGGAATTGGAGAAGTGATTTGGGATGTTAAAGGTAGATTCTTACTTGCTTTTGGCAAAAAAATGAAGCATTGAGATACAGCTCAGTGGGAAATTCAATCAGTGCTATTCATTAAATAAAATCTACAAGATTGGCTATTCGATTACAAAGGAGTGGTTATTGAAGGTGATAATGTAAATATCATTAAATTAATTTGTGACTCGATGAAGGCTTCTAATTGGAAGAAAGAGAGCTTCTGGAATAAGGATCTTTGGTTTTTAAACAAGTTTAATAATGTTATTTTTCATTTTGTTCTTAGAAGTTGTAATAAGGTGGCAGATTGGTGTGCCACATTTGCTTTAAGTAGAGACTTTATTTGGGATATTTTTTATTTTAATAAAATTCCTTCTTTATTAAGTTATTTGTTAAAGAAGGAATGTAATAGTTCTCATGAGTAGTTTCTAATAGTTTATTCTTTTAATGCAAATTGCATCTTAAAAAAAGGGAAAAAAATAAATGAGTCAATAAAACGTTGTTGTAATAATACAGAATATTAAAGTTGGTAATATGTTCTGTAGAAAGCATTTTAGTTTTGATCATTAAATTAGTTATCATCATATTAAGAACTATTATAGTTGTAGAAGGAATAAAGAGTTGCCTCCACTATTAGGGAAGGATTTTTTTGGGTTCCCCATATTTAAGTGACCATCTTTTTCAAATTTCTCAAAAGGCTCATAATTTTAGAAAATTAAATCCTCTTAACCTCAAATAAGGGATGCAAGTCTCTAAACAATAAAGGAAAATATGTTGGACATGATCTAATTCCTAATTAAGATGGTAACAAAGATAACACAATTGTTTAGGTTTTTGTTGTTTGAAAAGATGTTGGTTAGAAATGATATTCAATTTTCAAGCATCATCACCTGCATAGCTTTGTGCTCTGCTAGGGTTTCAACCTTAGCCAGTCTTTTTTTCCTTCCATTCATCCCTTTGGACCTAACTGTTGCACCTCAAGAATCTATCTTGAGAATGTATTTTTGATAATAAAAAAATATTATTGTTCTAATTAATTTTATCATTTCTCTTGAGCATGTAATGGACATTTTCTGTTTATTATTTTTATGTTCTAACATTTAAAAGAAATCATACTCCAGACTACTGAAGACTTCAAGATAGAATAGATTAGGGTTTCATGTAATGAAGTATGCCATCAAAGAACTTTTTTCCGACCATTGCGCTCTGCTCTCCCTGGCAATTTTGGGGCTATTTAGGGTTATCACTTGGATCTCTGCATTCCTTGACTCTCTGGTGTTCTGGTTTGGATTTTTGCTTCTTCTTCTCTTTTTTTGGCTTGGCTTTTGTTCCTTTATTCTTTTTGTTTGAGATTTTTTTGCAGTTTTCTTTTGAGAGATGATGACCGTGTCATCATTTATTCCACCAAATGCATCTTCTCATTCCTTTATGAAAGTTTGTCAGGGATGTTAAGCCCTATGAACTAGTCCCGAGGTTAAAAAAGAGAGGTGAATTGGAAAAGAAGAATCTTTAAATCAAAGCATAAACCAAAACCAATATCACCACAATAAAACCAAATGCAAAAATTAAATGTGGAAGTAATAAAGAAAGAACACACCGAATTTATAGTGGTTCGGTCAAACCTTGACCTACGTCCACTCCTTGGAGGCGTCCTCCAAGTATTGCACTAAACTAAGTGTCTCTCCTTTAGCCCCCACAGCTAGGCGGAGAAGCCCTTACAAAATCACTTCCATCTTCCCCGGTGCGGCGGAGTCGCCGGGTCCTTTGACACTAAAGAGATCTACTTCTTCGGTGAACTTCCCTCGAGACAAGCCTTGAATCCGATGGTATTCACGTGAGAGCTTTCCGGAGCAACCGTGTGGAACCCTCTCCACACTCCCTTCAGTCCCCCCTCACAAAATCTTCTCCCTCTCTCAAACTCCACCGTTTCCTCACTCCCTTTCAAGCTCTCTCTTCAAGTTTCCCCCAAAAGAACGAAGCTACAATGGCTGCCAAAGACACTTACAAAGTGTTATGTCATAGCTTAAATAGAAGATCTCAAAACTAGCTCATTAATGCAAGTTGCCGACATTATCGTCCATGATGATAGGCATATCGTCCTGTACGATCAGTATAAATTTAGCTCATCAGCCCGAGATGATTTGGGACTATCAGAAGAAAATTGGTTACATCGGCCTGGCTGATATCACGATCATCCCGGCTGATTAGTTTAAAATTGATTTCAATCGTCTTGATCATTGCCCGGAATCAATGCTGGCCGATGTAAATCGTCTAGGACATCATCCCGACTGATCCTACGATCGTTCGGAACGATGCGATCGTATCAATCAGCCATTAATGCTTTCCAAGGATACCTGATCAAATTAGCCATAATTGAGTTAGATCATCCTGGACGATGTGCATATCGTCCTGGCCGATTTCCTAAAATAAAGAATACCTAATCTGATTTTGACGGTTGATTATTTCTGAATTGAGCCTATCGTGCTGGCCGATACAGGTATCGTCTAGGCCGATTAACATATGACGGCTGCCTTAATGAGGATGCCCTAATTAAGGTTTCTGTTTTTGGACAGATAGGCCACGACGATATAAATATCGTTCCAGACGATGTTACCAAAAATAGAAATTTTTAGGGAACAATAGAAAATCTTTCAAGTTACAAATCATCAGGTGCCAAACCAAATACAACAGACTCAAGAAAGGAAAAAGTGTACAAACTGACTCAGACCTAGTCTACCCAATCTTGAGCTGGTTCCAAATTGTAGTCTGATCGTGTGGACCTGAAATGTCAATACAAAAGAAAATCGTACATAAATAAGAATGTTTGCTATCATCAAAATCATAAACCATAGATCCGCAACAATCTCCCCCTTTTTGATGATGGCAAAACATTTTAATTTGAATTTTTAAAGAAAATAAATACCCTTCCTAATCTCCCCCTCACTAGAATAACACTTTTAAAAATAGGGGAGATAAAAATATTTTTGTTGTTTTTAATTTTTTTTTAAAGAAGATACAAATATGATAACAGTATAAAAATTCAACAATACGTTCTCCCCCTTTGACATTATCAAAAAGAGAGGAGGCACAAAAAAACACCAAAACGAACTAAAGACAAAAATGTTTCCTGTTCTAGTAAAAAAAATAAATATTCTTAAAATGAGAAAGTTACCTCTTAGTTTTAATAAAAAACTTAGTAGAATTGGATTGACAATGAATAGCCCATAAAATATTAGAAATTTAGAATTTTATAATCCAAACTCAAGTTCTTTAAAAAGGCTCAAAAACTTTATAATTGAATGTCTAAATCAAGGAATAAATTAGAAAAAGAAACACTAATTTTTCAAAACTCCTTTCATAAAATATATCTAATAGAAGATTAATGCATGAATTATTGAATCAGGAATCTTATTTTTCAAAATCAAGTATCGAAAGTATCTAGGATTTTCTTAAGCTTTTAAGAAGTACAAGAATGGTAAGCATTAAATTTTGTGGGCTCATTTTATGCCTCTTTCCAATTTGAATGGCGCTCTTTGTGCATCTTTTGATTTTTGATACACTTTGTGTATATTTTTCAATTTGGCATCTTTGCGCATCTTTTATTTTTGGCATCATTGACCAATTTTTTTTTTAAATGCTACCTTTCTGAAATCTTAAAAAAACAACAGTAAACCCATCCTATTGATAAAGTAAATTCTTGATTAAGAAAATTATTAGTTAGATTCAACAACTTACAAAAGATCTCTATGCGATAAATAAAATGTAGGGAGATAAAAAATTTTAGTTTTAAAGACTAATTTAAAATATAAAAAACATTTCAAATCAAAAGTAGAATAACCTTTTTTAGGAAATAGAGATTTGAGAGTAAAAAATATGAGTTTCTTTCCTTTGACTGTTTTAGATAAGTCAAACACAACTTACCAAAGATTTCAAGAAACACAAGAAGTAGATTTTTCATTTTTAGAAAAGTGAATGTGTGTGTTGATTAGAGAAAAAATTTTACAAAAATAAAAATTTCAAAGAATAAACAAAATAAAAACACAAAATAAAAATGAAAAACATAAAAACAAAAATACAACACTAAAACACGAAAGGCCTTTAACCATTATCTCTCTCATGGCCCGATGCTTCAGAAACCAGATCTGCCCATGATATTTTTTGCCTTTCATTATTTCCCCAGTTTAAATTTTGTTTCGCCTTGCCCTTTTCTTTCGTAGGAAGAATTTTTAAATTAGGGCACAGATTTTTCATATGTCCAGGCTTCCTACATCGAAAGCAAATAACATCAGAAGGAATATAAACATCCTTACCATTTTTACCCTTTTTCCACTTTTGCTTATGCTTTGGCGAGCATTGTGATTTGCTTGACAAGTCATTGCATTCATCACTAACTAAGCTATCTCTTTCTATATCTTCAGTTTTTAGAATAATTGTTTCACCTGCATTCAAAAGTCTTTGACCCAAACTTTGCTCGTAGGCAATGAGTGAGCCAATCAAATTATCAATAGATAATCATTCAAATATTTTGATTCACAAATAGCAACAACTTTGGCATTAAATTTTTCAAGTAAAAAGCTATGAATTTTGTTATTTTTTTTAAAATTTAAATTTTTTTTCCTAAGGCATGCTATGATGTTATAATTTGAATGAACCTGGTATACATGTCTAAGATCGTTTCAAAAGGTTTCATGGAAAACAGTTCAAAATCATGCATTAACATATTCAACTTGGATTGCTTGATTTCACTAGTGCCTTCGTATATGGTGTGTAGTTTATCCCAAACATCCTTACCAATTTAAAGATTTTGCATTCAATTGAGCATTTACTTGTTCTTTCTTATTCCATTGATTAAAAGGAATATCAATTTTAATTCCATTAAGAATACATGACGGTGATGAATAACCAGTTAAAATCATATGCCACATGCGAAAATCAATCGATTGCAAGAAAGTAGACATGTGAATTTTCCAAAAATATAAAGTAATATTTTCAAATAAAGGTGGTCTGGTGATTGAATATCCTTCTGCAATATTATGATTTGAAAAATTAGCCATGGATAAAAATTCAAAAGATTTTAAAAACTTATTTTATGAATCCTACTCTGATACCACATGAAAGTTCGTTAGGGATGTTAAGCCCTATGAACTAGTCCTGAGGCTAAAAAAGATAGAGGTGAATTGAAAAAGAAGAATCTTTAAATCAAAGTACAAACCAAAACCAATATCACCATAATAAAACCAAATGCAAAAAATAAATGCGGAAGTAATAAAGAAAGAACACACCGGATTTATAGTGGTTCTGTCAAACCTTGACCTACGTCCACTCCTTGGAGGCACCCTCCAAGTATTGCACTAAACTAAGTGTCTCTCCTTTAGCCCCCATAGCTAGGCGGAGAAGCCTTTAAAAAATCACTTCCACCTTCCCTAGTGCGATGGAGTCGCCAGGTCCTTTGACACCAAAGAGATCTTCTTCTTTGGTGAACTTCCCTCGAGACAAGCCTTGAATCCGATGGTATTCAGGTGCACGCTTGTTGGAGCAACCATGTGGAACCCTCTCCACACTCCCTTGAGCCCCCCCTCACAGGATATTCTCCCTCTCTCAAACTCCACCCTTTCCTCACTCCCTTTCAAGCTCTCTCTTCAAGTTTCCCCCAAAAGAATGAAGCTACATTTGCTGCCAAAGAAACTTATAAAGTGTCATGTCATAGCTTAAATGGAAGATCTCAACACGAGCTCATTAATGCAAGTTGCCGACATTATCATCCAGGATGATAGGCATATTGTCCTGTACGATCAGTACAAATTCATCTCATCAGTCGGAGATGATTTGGGACGATCAGAAGAAAATTGTTTACATCGGCCTGGCCGATATCACGATCGTCCCAGTCGATTAGTTTAAAACCGATTTCAATCATCCCGATTTTAGCCCAGAATCAATGCTGGCAGATGTAAATCATCTAGGATATCATCCCAGCTTATCCTACGATCGTCCCAAACGATGTGATCGTATCAATCAGCCATTAATGCTTTTTAAAGATACCAGATGAAATTAGGCATAATTGAGTTAGATCATCGTGGACGATGTGTATATCATCCTGGACGATTTCCTAAAATAAAGAATACCTAATCTGATTATGGTGGTTGATTATTTCTAAATTGAGCCTATCGTCCTAGCCGATACAGGTATCATTCAGGCCAATTAACATATGATGGCTGCCTTAATGAGGCTGCCCTAATTAGGTTTTCTGTTTTTGGACAGATCATCCAGGACAATATAAATATCATCCCGGACGATGTTACCAAAAATAAAAATCTTTAGGGAACAACATAAAATCTTCCAAGTTACAAATCATCAGGTGCCAAACCAAATGCAATAGACTCAAGAATGGAAAAAGTGTACAAACTGACTCAGACTTAGTCTACCCAATCTTAAGCTGATTCCAAATTGTAGTCTGATCGTGTGGACTTGAAATGTCAGCACAAAAGGAAATCGTAGAGAAAAAAGAATATTTGTTATCATCAAAATCATAAACCATAGATCTGCAACACTTTAAGGATGTGGTTTTAGGATCTTCAACTTCTACTCCTAAGCTTTAATTTATGCAATCATCTTTTAAGGGTTGTTTGGAACTTTTGTTTGATGACACGGTTATGTCCCAACTAGCCGCTCCATTTGCCCTAACACTTGTCGGTAAATTTTTACTGTGCCGCCCAAACTTTGATGTTATTCGAAAGTTTTTCGTGAGCTTGAAATTGATTGGAACTTTTCATGTTGGTTTGCTAGATCCGCGGCATGCGCAATTCAACTAATGAATGATCTCGATTATAGTCATATTTTTGCTCGAAGGTCATACTATATACAAGGATGTCAAATGCGTCTTCTTAAGTGGACGCCAAACTTTGATGTCAGGGAAGAGTCTCCCATTATTCCAATTTGGCTTACTTTTCCTAATTTGAGATTACACTTTTTCAACTCGCAAATTCTTTTTGTCCTTGCTTCAATCTTTGGAAGACCCTTACAAACTGATCAGGCTACTACTTCTATAACTTGCCCATCTGTAGCTAGGGTTCTTGTGGAACTTGATGTTTCAAAGAAGCACTTGAGTGATGTGTGGTTAGTTTCAGAGCTTAATGGGTATTTTCAAAAAGTGGAATTTGAGAATTTACCGATTTTTGTTCTTACTGTAAAATGCATGGCCATGATTTTAATGAATGTTTTAGGCTTCACCCCCACCTTCAAAAAGAAAAATCTTTGTCCGAACAATCTCAACTGAAGGATGATAATGAAATTTTGCATTCTTTAGAGATTGAAGGAAATATTTCTAAGTCTGATGATGAGCCAATGAATATGAATGTGGTTGATGTTTTTGTCCATACGCAAAGTGATCCGTTCCCTCCTCTAACAGATCCGCCCATTTTGGAAAGTATTCCTACTAGTCAGCCTGAACTTATTTCTACATTGAATCTGCCACAGAGTGTTGCTGATACTGTGATCAATCATGGGTTAAATGATTTTCATTCTCTAAATAACACTATCTCTTCTTTACCTATTACAAATTGTGCTTTAAATATTTCTAAACCTGTCATTATTGATGAAGTTAGTTGCTTTGTTCTTAATCAGGAAGGTGCTATTGTTAACGGCCAAATTAATATTAACAATAATGTGGGCCCTAGTGAAAAGGAATTGGTTGAAACAGAAAATGTTGGTATTGGCATATCTAATGTGGTGACTGATAGTGAAGAAGTTTTGGAGGAAGGTGAGCTTCCTCATATAAGTAAGGGAAAGGGTATTGACTGTAAGTCCCCTTCTTCTTCCCATTTTGATTCTGATGCTTTTACTGATAATGAGGACTTACAATTTTTGCCAAATGTTTTGCTAAAGATGACATTAACTTAAGCTTTGTTAAAGTTCAAGGTAAACATGGTAGGAAAAGAAAAAAATCTTGTTCTACAATCTGGTAGAAATACCCATTCACAATCTACTCGTTAATATTTTATTTTTTATGTTTAAATCTATTATTTGGAACGTTAGTGATATTGGTTATGCTTCTTCTCGTGTACATGTTAAGAATATTTGCCGTATTCATGATATATCTATTTTAGTTTTACTTGAACCCCTTGTTAATGTTTCTAATTTATTTACTACAACTAGATTTCTTGGTTTTAATAATGCTATGGCTAATTATGCTTATAAGATTTGGGTTTTTTGGAAAGAACCAGTTAGAATTGATGTTCTTGGTAATTTCACTCAAGTTTTACACTGTAATATCAAAGTTTTAAATGTTAAGTGTTGTGCTTCCTTCATTTATGCAGCTTCCTCTCGTGGTATTTAAAAATTTAAATAGGAACAATTAACTGACTTTCATAATATGTGTAGTTATTCGTGGTTGGTTGGAGGTGACTTTAATACCAACTCTAATCCTTCAGAGAGGTCTGGGGGTTCCACTCCCATTTTTCATTCTATGGATGACTTTAATAATATGATTATGGATTATAATCTCATTGATATTGGTTTTTCTGGTAACCGTTTCACTTGGAATAGAGGCCGGTTATGGCAAAGGTTGGATCATATTTTATTTAATGATAAATGGATTAATTTCCTTAGCTCCATTTCTGTTGAGCATCTTAGTCGTACTCTTTCTGATCATTCTCCTTAACTGCTTACTCTTAATATTAGACATGTTAATGCTTTTCCTTAATTTTGGTTTTAAAATATGTGGTTTCAACTTGTTTCTTTTTTGAGTGTTGTTCAAGAAAATTGGAATGTGATTTTGCATCCTGATAACTCTATTAAGGGTATAATAGACTTTAGTTTAAGTTGAAAAGACTCAAGCATCTTTTAAATTGGTGTAACCATAATATTTTTAAAAATATTTTCTCTATTATTTTAACTGCTGAAGAGAGGCTCAATACTATTAAGACGAACTGTCAAAGCTCTCCTTTTGATGCCAATTTTGCTTACCTTAGCGAGGATAAGGCTAATATGTTTAAACTTCATGCTCAAGAAGAAACCTATTGGAAACAAAAGGCTGCTGCTAAGCATCTATCGGAAGGGGGAAATAATACCAAGTACTTTCATGACTTGGTTAAAAGGAAACATGCTTTGAACTCGATTAATAAAATTACTCGTGATGATGGAATTATTATTGACGAGACTGAGGAGATTGCCATGTCGGTGATTAACCATTTTAAGAATAGGCTCAATATGGTGTTTAATCCTAGTAATATCATTAACCCTGAGATTATTCCCTCTCTCATTTCGGTTGAGGATAATGATCTTCTTGTTGGTAACCCTCTTATGGAGGAATTAAAGAATATTGTTTTTGATATGAACGTTAACTCTATGGCTGGCACTGATGGTTTCACCACTAAATATTTTCAAAATACTTGGAGTTTTATCAAAGAAGATCCTTTTGCTGCGGTTTTGGATTTTTTTGCAGGTAATCCTATGCCCAAGTTTTCTTCCTCCACATTTATTGTGCTTATTCCTAAGAAGAGTAATGCTAGTAATTGGAATGACTTTAGACCCATTAGTTTCTGCACTTTTTTCAATAAACTGTTTTCCAAAATTATTATGTCTCATTTAACTAATGTTCTTCCTAAGATTATTTCTCCTTTTTAAATGGGTTTTGTCAAAGGCCAGTCCATCTCTGACAATATCTTGTTGTCTCAGGAATTTTGTCATGATTTGGAAGTCAAGGTTAGGGGTGGTAATTCTATTCTCAAGTTGGATATTTCTAAAGCCTATGATAATATCAGTTGGCAATTCATCTATAATATCTTGCATTTATTTGGCTTTAATTTCACTTTTATTAGTCTTATTAGAAATTGTATTGAAGGGTCTTATTTCTCTTTGATTATCAATGGTAAGAGTCATGGTTTCTTTAAATTTTCTCTTGGTTTAAGGCAAGGTACCTATGTCCAGTGCTATGTTTATTATTGCTGTTGATTATCTTTCTAGAAGTATTGCTAACATGTTTGATAATCGACCTAATTTGTATTATCGCACTCAGGGTGGTTTTTCAATATCTCATCTATGTTTTGCCGATGATTTTATTATTTTTATGAACTCTTCTCGTACTAACATTAATAAATTGATGAATTTTTTTCAATATTTTCATTTTGTTAGTGGTTTATCTTTAAACAATCATAAATGCTCTTTCTTGGTTTCCAATAATATGAAGTCTGATCGTATTTCGGCTATTAATGATTTTACTAGTTTTATGCATGGTCACTTACCTATTAAGTATCTTGGCACCCCTTTATATAAAGGGAGAAAGAAATATTTTTTATTTGATGAATTAAGTACTTCTATTCAGAATAAATTGCAATATTGGGATTCTAGTTTTTTTAGCTTTGGTGGTAGACGTATGCTTATTAAAAGTGTTATTTCCTCTTTACATGTCTACTCTTTTCAAACCTTGCTTCTTACTAATCTAGTGTGCAAGAGAATTGATATTATCCTTAATAAGTTTTTTTGGAAAGGCATGTGTAGTAACTCTAAAATTTCTTGGGCTTCTTGGTACAAATGTTGTGGGGTTCTTAAAGAAGGTGGCCTTGCTTGTAAAACCATGGCTGGTTTGGCCCATGCATTCTCTTACAAGTTATGGTTTACTTTCCATTCCAATTTGTCTTTGTGGGCTAAATTTATGTTTTCTAAATATTGTGTGGAGAAGCATCCTTCTATTTGTGCCTTTAAAATTAGTGACTCTAAAGTTTGGCAGAGGTTGTGTAAGGTCAAGTGGGAAGTGGATCCTTATCTTTATTGGGATCTTGGTGGTGGCAACATCTTCTTTTGGTAGGATCAATGGTTATACTCTTGCTCTATAGACTACCTTATTAATTTGACTTCTATTTCTTTGGTTATGGTTAGTAACTTTATTAATGATAACTGTTGGGATTATGATAAGCTTGCTGATGTTCTCCCTAATTGTATTATTCAGAAGATTCTTACTCTTCCTATTAATTTTGACTCTAATGATGCGATTTTATGCAATTCGTCTAATGATGGTTCATTTAAATTAAAAGATGTTTGGAAAGCTTTTAGACCTAAAAAAGAGGTTAATTTCATTTTCTAAAAAAATTGGCACAAAAGCATCCCTTCTACTATTTCTACCTTTATTTGGAGAGTTTTACATAAAGTTATTCCTATGGATGACAATTTAATTAAAATAGGTTTCATTATTATTCCCTCTAAATGCCAATGTTGTTTCCACCTAGAAAATATGCATCATATTTTTGTGTCTTGGCCTATAGCTGTAAAAACTTGGTGTTATTTTGATGATATCTTAAAATTAAATATTTATAATGTGAATATGTCCATTAATGCCCTTATTAATGCTTGGTTTTTGAATCCAATTAGGCACATTAGAAATGTTATCTCCTCCCTTATCTTATGGTTCCTTTGGTTGGAAAGGAACAACTCTTTGTTTAATGGTATAAAAATAAAAATTTTAATTCTTATTAAAAATGTTAAGGACAAATTGCTCAGCTTGGTTTCTGTTAATTTAATTTGTATGAAACGTTTCAATAATTGTTATGATGTGGCTTTGGAATTAGGTATCACTTTGAAATTGCCTTTGTTTCCTACTACCTCTCGTCTGGTCCATTGGGTTAGACTGATGTTGGGTGGTTTTAAGATGAATGTGAGTGCCAATCTTGTGCATAACAACATGGGGTGTAGTGGCATCATAAGAGATGGCTTTTGTAATGTTTTACTTGGTTTTGCGGTCCCTTCAATGGTAATTCTTATTTGGATATTTTCCCTTCCATTCTTTATGGTTTAAGAAGTTGTTTGTCCCTTGATATAGTTAACATCACTTTGGAGACTGGGCTTAAGTTTAATATTCAATGTTTATTTAATGAGTTGAACCCGATCTGTCACCCGGAGGCCTTTTGTATTATTAGAGACATCAAAATGTTCATGGGTTTTATTTATGTCAAGAATTCCTTTGTCCATAAGGAGGCCAACACCTGTGCTATTTGGTTAACTCCTTTTGGAGCTGAGAAGGATAATTTTATTGATATTATGGATGGCAATGGTCTTGCTCCTCTTAAAGGTCTTTTCATATTGGATAAAAGTTATTTTCCTTATGTTAGAATTTAATTTTCTTCCTTGGTTATTTCGTTTTATGTCGTGGTTTTTTAGTTTTTCTGGTTGGTATTGTTGGTCCTGTTGGTTGATGGTTATTTTGCTGATGCTGGTTTTCTGGGATTTTGTCAGGAGGAGCATTGATTGTTGCTTTCTTTTGTGGGGTTGCTTGTTAGTGGCTTTACTCCTTGAAGATGTGGGTATGCTGGTCCTTATTTTATGTTGGAGTTTTGACTCCTCTGGCTGCTGTTTGGTGTTATTGCTTCATCTTCATCTGGTGGACTGGTGCTCCGCATTTCCCTATTTGGGTGGCTCTATCCTTATTATTAAGTTATGTAGTTTTTATATTAATGCTTGTGGCTCTTTGGACTGGACTGATTGTTGGAGGTTGTTGTTTATTTTGGGTTCGTTGTTGAGGTCTAGCAGCTATGGCTTTGTGCTGGGCCTTTCGTGCAGGTTTCAGTGGCATCAGGGTCTTTTCCATGCTGTTGTGTTTCATTTGGTTATTGATTATTGGACTTATATTGGGTATTCTTGGTATAAAATGTTTATTTGGATTGATTTTGGTTTTTTAAGGTGGTTTCCCCTCTTTGTTATGCTTTCTCGAAGTTGGTTTTTTGGGTGCTGGGGTCTTACTGATTGGGACTATTATAGTTTTTGGGTTGTCTCTTTTGGTGGTGGTGGTGTTGTCTATTTTTAAATATTGCAATTGGAGGGGTTGCTTTTGACTATGACTATGATTCCTTGGGTGGTTGTTTCTATTTTTTCCTAGATTGCTGGTTGGTTGGGCTTGCTCGGTTTGTTGTGTAGGAGGAGGCAGTTTTATTGTCTAACCCGTGAGGTTCAAGTGCTTGTTTCCTTCTGGAACTATTCTTACTTTATTTCATATGACTATGATGGGATTTATAAAATTTTGGTGGTCTCCTGTTTCATTCTTCTTCACTTTATTTATCTTTTGTCTATTTTTAAATATTGCAATTGGAGGGGTTGCTTTCTTATGAGTGGCTGATTCCTTGGGTGGTTGTTTCTATTTTTTCCTAGATTGCTGGTTGGTTGGGCTTGCTGGGTTTGTTGTGTAGGAGGAGGCAGTTTTATTGTCTAACCCGTGAGGTTGAAGTGCTTGTTTCCTTCTGGAACTATTCTTACTTTATTTCATATGACTATGATGGGATTTATAAAATTTTGGTGGTCACCTGTTTCATTCTTCTTCACTTTATTTATCTTCTGTCTATTTTTAAATATTGCAATTGGAGGAGTTGCTTTTGACTATGACTATGATTCCTTGGGTGGTTGTTTCTATTTTTTCCTAGATTGCTGGTTGGTTGGGCTTGCTCGGTTTGTTGTGTAGGAGGAGGCAGTTTTATTGTCTAACCCGTGAGGTTGAAGTGCTTGTTTCCTTCTGGAACTATTCTTACTTTATTTCATATGACTATGATGGGATTTATAAAATTTTGGTGGTCTCCTGTTTCATTCTTCTTCACTTTATTTATCTTCTGTCTATTTTTAAATTTTGCAATTGGAGGGGTTGCTTTTGCTGTTTTGGTAGATGCATGGTTACTGGTAATATACTTTGTTGGTGGAATTCTTTTCCCCATTTTTATTGGCCTATTGTCTGCTCTTTTTGATGTGCTTTCTTCTCTGTTTTGTAGGATTCTTTTTTTATATGACATTGCTATATTCAATTTTATACTACGTAGCTTGTGCTGAAAGCCTTTTTTGATGATTTCCCTATTTTTTTTGTGCTTTTACTTACGCACCATAGAATTTACCTAGGTATTTTTGTATTTTGGCATAGCATGGATCTTGAGCTTCTAGGTTTTTTTATCTTTTTGCTTGTAGATCTTATGAGTGGTAGAAAATCTCGAGGTCCCTTTAAGGACCTTGTAATTTTTACTTTATACCAACACGTAGGCCCCTTTGTGGGTTTAACCTAAAAAAAGTAATGAAGTCTATAAATATTTTATTTTTCATGAGTTTGAGAGAGTGTGATTATAATTGGGTAATCGTGCAGACACACACTTGGGGAGAGAGTCAAAACAAAAAAATTATAAAAGAAATTGTAATGTATGATTTACAATCATACTTGATGATTTGTTACAATTTTACTCTAAAAAGAAGTGAATCAAATCATGTCCTATATTTTTGCGCTGTTTGCACTGTATGATGTTAGTTCATTTAGATGACTCACAAAGTATAAAATGGGTGCGTACTAGTTCATCCTAAATAAATTCATTTTTTTTTTGTACTGTTCGTACTGTATGATGTAAGTTCATAAATATGATTGACAGAGTAAGAAACAAGGTGTGTACTAGTTGATCCAAAATAAATTTATTTATTTTTATACTATTTGTATTATACAAAGTCAATTCGTACAGACGATTGATAGAGTACAAAATTAGATTCATACATGATTGTATCAAATAAATAAGTTCAGTTTTGAACTTGTTGTACAATATGATGTTAGTTCATACAGACGATTAACAGAGTATGAAATAAAGTTCATATAAGATTGTACATGGATTTTGGAACTATTCATACAGATGATCCTCGATCGTATTGTACGATCCTAGGTTAGTATACTTGTAATTTTTAGTTTTTTGAATAATTTTTTGTGTGTTTCATATATAAGAGTCCTAAAAATTGACACTCTAAAAATTTGCTATGATTTTCTCTTGAGAGAGGCCATTGAGTGTTAGTATTTGGGGGAGATTGTGAGAGTGAAGTGTGAGAGATCAAGTGAGGGGGAGTTGAGAGGGATTCACATGATTGCCCAAAATGAGGATCTCTTTTCTTCTTCTAAAATTCTACCCATCTCCTCTATAGGCTTTTGAGAGAAGATCTTCAACATTATGTTGTAGTACTCTGGTGTCAACAGGAGGTTCAGAAATGATGTTGGTACACTACCATCACTAGAAGGGTGAGAAAGGATATAAATACTCTGCAATCACCAGGAGGGTGAGAAAGGATATTAGTAATCTACGATCACTAGGAGGGTGAGAAAGGACATCAGTTGCCATCGTCAGGAGATTGAGAAAGGTTGTCGGTATTTGGAGACATTAGGGTTATTGGAAGAGAATTTGTAATGGCTTCTCCACCTTATTGTGGGGGCAAAAAGGAGAGTCACTTTAATTTAGTGCAATACTTAGAGCATGAGTCTCCAGGGAGTGGACATATGTCTAGTTTGGATTGAACCACTATAAATTTGGCATTTTTTAATTACTCTACTTTTCAGTATTTTTATTTTTTGTGCTTCAAAATTTTACGGTTAAAACATTTATTATGATAATGTGTTTACTACACATCTGCATATTTCTGGATCATTCTTTAATCTTTCTAAAAATAGTTTTTGAAAATCCAAGAAATTTTTAAAATTACCAATTCACCCTCTCTTGGTTAGCCTTGGGATTGTTGCAAACCTATTTTCATATCTTATGTTTTGATGATTGACAAACACTTTTTCTCTTGGACTATTTGTTGCTTCTAACTTTTCAGGAATCGAAGATCGGACGATCAAGAAGAAGCCAAGTTCAGGATTGCGTAGGTTTAGGGTTAAGTCTGTCTGTAATTTTATTTTTCACCTTTTGAGTCTACTTGTAATGATCAAAAAGACTGATGCTAAGTAACCCTACACACACACACTTGAGAGACTTATAATTTCTGTTTTTACCCACATCGGCCAGGCCGATTTTCATATCATCCTGGACGATCGGCTTAAAACAGAAAGTCTAATTAAGGATTCTTAATTAAGGCAGCCGACATTAACCTATCGGCCTGGACGATACGTGTATCG